>NC_086344.1:12658011-12958011 GCF_032445375.1 Bacillus rossius redtenbacheri | reverse complement strand
TGTCCGCGAACAGGCCCTGGCCCAGGCACAGATCGCGCAGCCTCAGCCTCACCGCCTGCGCACGCCACCCGCTCCTGTCACCTTCGGCCGGGATCCGCGGAGCCACGGCCGGGATCCGCGGAGCCACGGCCGGGATCCGCGGAGCCACGGACGGGATCCGCAGAGCCACGGACGGGATCCGCGGAGCCACGGCCGGGATCCGCGGAGCCACGGCCGGGATCCGCGGAGCCACGGCCGGGATCCGCGGAGCCACGGCCGGGATCCGCAGAGCCATTGCCGGGATCCGCAGAGCCACGGCCGGGATCCGCAGAGCCACGGCCGGGATCCGCGGAGCCACGGACGGGATCCGCGGAGCCACGGACGGGATCCGCAGAGCCACGGACGGGATCCGCAGAGCCACGGACGGGATCCGCAGAGCCACGGACGGGATCCGAGGAGCCACGGACGGGATCCGCGGAGCCACGGACGGGATCCGCGGAGCCACGGCCGGGATCCGCAGAGCCACGGACGGGATCCGCGAAGCCACGGCCGGGATCCGCAGAGCCACGGACGGGATCCGCAGAGCCACGGCCGGGATCCGCGAAGCCACGGCCGGGATCCGCAGAGCCACGGCCGGGCCCCGGAGTAACTGCCTCATTGGTCTACAGAAATACTATGCAAACACATTTCCACAAACATAAATAACATGCACGATTGACTATAAAACACTTCCCAGCACAACCCTTCGATCAGTTTGTGGCATTTGCAAAACGCCCATCTTCTACTTCTTACTGGAATATATTTTATAGGAGTTTATGCATTTTATTTACAGTTTTTTTTAGATTTGATATATGATGGCTCAATTTTTTTTATGTAAATGTATTTAAAGTCACTGCAGATGAATTTACTGACATGATATGTCAGTAAATGATATTCACCATGCGGATTGGGTAAAGAGGTGACTGAACATAATTTTATGCTATTATTTAGTGTATTTTATTTGATAGTGTTGTGCTTGTGTCATCATTGTGAAGGAGTTAGGAGAGAGTGCAAGAAGAAACAGGAACGTGTGCTGCACACTAAGTGTGGGAACTTCAGAAAAAATGTATCACCAGAACTAGAAAGAGACCAAGAAGGAAAAGTTCCTGAATATATAAATATATGTTGGTATACGTTTTTCATGCATGCAACTTGTGCCTCGATTGTTTAAAAAATATATTTGTGATTGGCTGTTGAGGACACGTGACCACCTCCTTCTTCGTCGATGAAGGTATTCGGGTTGTTCAGAATTCGGGTGGTCGTGGTTGCGAAAGATCGCGATCGGGCGATGGCTCGAAAGTAAATGTAGGTAATAAGGTTATAGTAGAAGCAAATTTCGCGGCTGTGGTACAGGCAACACATATCAGGGAACTTTTTTGGAACTTTTTATTTAAAATTCATTGATCACCTTCTTTGGTATGAGCTTCCAACGAGGCAAACATGAATCATTACGTTATCGTTCCGAGAACGAAGTCCTCTGGCTGCAATTTGTATCACAAGGAACCTTTCGAACCTTTTGGTACCAGTTGTAAATAATGTGTTTTAAAAAGCGAACTTTGTTTTATGGCTTTTTTGTCAGTAACATGGAACAGTTAAAATATAATTTTTAAAAGAATACCTAATTCAAAGATTGATAGTGATATTTAATGGAACATAACAGTATTTTCGGCACCTAATAAATTATTTCAAGTGTTTTCATGCACGTAACAATCAGAATAACTAGAGACAGCCGAATGTCTTAACTGTTACAAGTTTACCCTGTATCATTCCCATCAATACTAGGTAAACAATAGAAAAAAAATATAAATATATGTATTTGTTTGATCAAACTATACAATAATACATTATTGTGAACCGTAGGAAAGACTATATATATTTTATGATGCTTCAAATTAACACACATTAACTAACGTTAGCAAAGATCAGTAACGGATTATTAATGGCACACCCAATTTATGGTTAATATACCTAGTGGATTTAAGACATTTTATATACTGCATTTAAAAAAAAAAAAATACACAGTTTTGTAACTACGATATTGATTTCCCCTGAGGGTTCCAGGTTTCGAAGACACACAGATCTCCCCCCGTGTGCGGGACAGTGGCGGATCCAAGGGGGGGGGGGGCCACCAGGGGCAAGTGCCGCCCCCCCCCCCACGAAAAACCAGTTGTCTGCTAAGTTAATATTGCCAACGAAAATGATTGTTTCTGAAACCAATAAAACATTTTAATATAATTAATGAATTTCTTGTAGAATCATAAAAATCTGGTGGTCGGATGTTGTGTGTAGTGTGAGTAGATTAAATACAAATTTTAGTAATTTTAAGACATGTTTTCTCTCCGGCTGCTCTGGAATCCGGAGCGGCCCCCTCTGAAGTGAACCTCTGGATCCGTCACTGGTGTGGCATGGGCGTTGCAGGAGTATTTTATTTTTTTGGGAGGGTGGGGGGGTGGGGAGGGGGGGGGGGACTGAAAATGATTTAGTTGTTGAGGAATATCGATCCCCTGGGAAAAAAGTGGGGGGTCCGGGGGTCCTCCCCCGGGAAAATTCGGGGTTTGAAGGTGCAAAATGGTGGTTTTTAGGCATTTTTCTTTCCTAAATATTCTAATTATAGTTGGTTGCAAAATATATAATTTATTTTTTATTGAAAAATATTTTCAGAGAACAAGTTTGTAAAAATACAGTTACCACGATTGGACTGAATGCACCATGCGCAACATACGGGTTGTATCACAGAAATCATATTAATAATATAACTACGAAACTAAATATATTATTGGAGGGGACGAAATGGAAGACTTATTATCGGGGGAGACACGTGTCCCCCACGGGTGCGGGGAACGCTGGACCGGGGCCGGACGGCCGGGATCCCGTCACCTTGCGGTACTGCTGCTTCAACTCGGCGTTGAGGAACTCCTCTCGGGCCTGGATGTTCCTCACGTACAGCAGCAGCTCCGGGAGGTCCAGGAACTCCGCCGCCTGCCGGACTTCCTGCGGGGGGGAACCCACACAGCCACGCTGACCACAGGGACGTCGGAACGTTTTCACGAGTGGGGGGGGGGCGAAAAGATGTATCACACATACCTCAGTCCTAGAGCGGCCCTCCTCCGGAAAAATTTGGAATTATAGATGCAAAATTGTGCTATTTAATGAGTTTCCGAACCAATATATTAAATGTTCCATTCCAAGAATTTGATGACGTAGTATGTATTAAATACTACTCTTGACAGTAGATGTAGTAAATAAAATACCATCTAGGAATTTGCAATCATTTTACAGTGTATTGACAATCATAAATTTGGTTTTCTAATCAATGTGATCACCAATGCAACGTTTGTAACTACCGGTTGAGAAAAATACTACTAGGACCAAACATTTATTCTGGGAAAAGGAGGGGGGGGGGGCGAAATGCTACTCTCGCCCCCCCATGCATAACGGCACAGGGGCGGCTCGCCCCCCCCCCCCCCCCTGTTCCGACGTCCCTGGATGACCACCAGCGCCTGCACGTCGTCAAGGCAACCACTGCACCTTCGTACAAGACTTGATTCTTATTCTTACAACTTGACTAATTTAAACATGTTCATCCTCCGCATTCGTTGTCTCAACACCCATATCGTGGGCTTAGTGGAAAAAGTCGGCAAGTCCAATTTCTGGAAAAAAGACTGTCAGTTCACTTACCAAGTTTTGCTTGCTTGGAATAGCGTTACAATTGACTTGCCGAAACAAAGCTAGAAGAAAACGTCCACAATCATTCATTATTTTGACTTCCGAACGTTTTCTCGGCGAAGATATTGCCCTTACAACTTTATCTGTGAAGTTAACTCATTTTCACAAAAAAGTGGACTTACCAACTTTTTTCATTAAGCCCATGATATTAAATTTTTTCTTGTTATTTCATCTGATGCTGTTTTTAAAGATTCATGAGTTTTAAATAACCAATGAAAAATCACTATCTTTATATCAACTTTGTGTAAAAGCACAAACATTTAAGAAAACTTATGATTGGTTAACAGAACCTGGATATGCAGTTTAGCTAGTTCATTCGGCTTCGGTTTTGATTTCATGACAATTTAAAGTCATCGATGGAAACGATAAGAATTTTTCAATTTGGAACAAAACAGTTTTCGTCCGACAGCGGTCCAGTCCCGACGCACAGCTACATTGCTCCCGAGCACAACTGTAACCGAGTCAGTTTTCAGAATTCGACGGCTGGCTCCGACTTCAATGAAAGTCTGGAACGACACCCCAATACTGAAAAGGAATTGTTCGATCGATTGAAGTTGATTTCAAATCACATTGTGGGTCCTCGTCGTGCGATTGAAAAGTAAACAGTAAAAGTAAACAAAAGTAAACAGTTTCAATACGAAGGATACGTACTGTTACGACTTATAATGTGGGGAGAACTGGGTTCGTAAGGGATAGCCCAATTTTAAGTTTCATTACAGTTTTATTAATTACAAAAATTTACATTAACAATAAATAAATGTACTTAAAAATGTCCGATCAGAAATCACACACACTTAAAATATTTCATTAAAAACTGTTATACTAACAAATTGAACAGTAAATATATACTTGACAACACCGCTTTAAAGGTACCTTCTTTTAATAGTCATTTAACTTCCACTTTATGTACAGTTAACAGAAACAATGATCTTATCTTTAGGCTAATAACCAACTTTAATAAATTTGATAAAAGACTTTCATTTTTTTCCTTAGTTCTTAATGATCATGTGTGTTTTAGTTCTGTGTTGTCTAAATTGTAACATTTGAATTTAGTTTTATTGTCTTTTTGTTATGTGTGTTTTGTTTTTATATTGTATTGTTTGTGTTTTTCATTTATGTTTATTATTGTGAGTGTATTTGTGTCTAATTGTGTGCCTACCATTAAAGGCTTTGTCCTGTTAGTTGGCATGTTACAATTATAAATAATTAAATAAATAAATAAATACAGTAGAGTCCCGCTAATCCGAAACCAGCTAAACGGAAAATCCGCCTAATCCGAACAGGGCTAGGATAAAAAAAAATTTATATCATTTAAGAACTAAGAAAAGTAAAGAAAAACAAGTTGTACGTTTATTAATATGTACATAAGAAACTTATAATTTATCTATGTGAGTAATTAAAAATATTGACACTAAATATGTACGCTAAATAATGAAGGTGTATTTTTCGTCTGACCTTCCTTATATATTTGATATACCAGACACTAAATACGCCTCAAAAAGACAATATATGGCATTGTATGACGAAATTCCGCCTGATCCGAATTTTCGCTAATCCGAACAGGGTTCGGTCCCAATCAGTTCGGATTGGCGGGATTCTACTGTAAAATAAAAATGAAATGATTGATCGAAATCGCACAACGAACATTGGGACCTCACCTGCAGCTCGCAGAAGCGACTGTCGATGTTGCCGGTGTAGAGGAACTGAAGGCACTGCTGCATGGCCTGGGGCGTGACGAGCTTGGACAGCGTGATGACGGTCTGTGAGGACGACGACCGCCCCCGGTGTCCGTCCCCGTCGTACTGCGCACGGACACACACACACACGCCACCGCACATCAGCACGGGGAAGCCTTCGTCCCACAGACGAGAGAGCCACACCCGAAGTTCCCCCAAGTCCATGCTCGCTTTTATTCCCCGTTCTATCTCATTGTATAAACCGGCGTGGCATTAAATTTTGCGGTCGATTAGGATAGGTTAGCTACATTATAAATACTTTAAAACATCATGGATGGTTGGTTATATTAGGTAAGTATAGCTACATTAAAAAATACTGTACAATCATTTTATGGTTGTTTAGCGAATAACTTTTTTAATATGTAGGCTATCCAGCGCTAGGAAACCATTTTACATGATTTCACAGTATCTTGAATGTAGCTGTCCTAAACCAAATCAACCGTCCAACAATGTTTTAAAGTATTTATGATGTAGCTAACATAACATAATTGACCATTAGTTATCATGAGTTGTCCAAAATAAAACATTCACGGACACACACGGCAAACAAAAAATATGGCGGCGTACAAATAAATGCCGTTGCCTTGTTTATGGTCTTTCCTTTTATCAACACCGCTATATTTATTTACAATGAACAAAAAAAAAAAAAAAAAAACCCGAAGATGCACGATCGGGCGTTTGGCTCTCCCGTCTGTGAAAAGAAGGCTTCCCCATCAGCGCGGCCGTGCCGCCCGCCCCCTTCCGTGTGTGGCGCGGTTATGCGACGCTCGGCACGACACCAGCCTCGACTTTCCAGTACACTCGTTTTACTACAGCCTGCATCATCCTTAGTCGTTCCACACACAGGGGTGCAACAACTAAATTTCCAAAGGGAGGGGGGGGGGGGGGGGGGCAAAATACCTTTTTATAAAGAATCATCGATCCCCCCTATAGAAGCGGGGGTTCCGAGGGTTCTCCCCCGGGAAAATTTGTATTTCAAGGTGGAAAATGGTGCTATTTAAGAAGTTTTATTATCTAAAAATTGATTACACAGCACTTTCTTTGCCCCCGCTTGCCCCCACTTCAAAGCTTCAGAAGGGGGGGGGGGGGGAAATTACCCGTGGGCCCTCCCCCCCTGTTGTTGCACCCCTGATCACACAATATCTATCTCACACTTTATCGTCACCAACGTAAACATGCCCGACATTAAATGTCGCGTACATACGTGAGTATCGCGATGTGCACTGCGCTACTTTCTTGTCTGACCAACCTGAGACCTAGTGTCCCGAGAGAAAAAACGAACTCCTGCGAGACCTTTTTTACTCTCGAGTGTAAATGGTTTCTTGATAATTGAGTGTCTTGACATTCATCCCACAGTACATCAGATACTATTGCGAGCAATTTTGTGTCAAGTGTAAAAACATAAGGAAGGCAATACTTGTATTTCAGATATTTACAGCTTCAGTTTGAAGGCTTTCAACTTTTGGGTTTAAGTGTCAGGCGATTCGTGAGGTTTTTTTTTGTGATTGTAATGACAAGGATGGCCAATGAGTGATGCACAGGATTATGAAGCAAGGTCAATGTTGTGGGATGTTCATGATACAGAATAGAGGGACAATTGCAAGAAGCATTTTTTTTTTTTTTTTTTTTTTTTTTTAGTTAAATAACCAGAAAAATATGACACAATACAAAAAAAAATATTTAAGACAACACACACTATGTGAAATCAGATCAAAAGCGAAGAAACGAACAGGGACAAGGAAATAGGAATAATTATGTTTCCAAATGGCACATTTGTATCTTTGACAACTTTTTTTTTTTTTCAGTGTCTATAAACTTTAACCAATAAAATTATCAATATAACCTATGTGTGCTGAAAATAAATATATGTTTGAATATAGTAGGTACTTATAAAAATAAATACCAACATGTTTTCACAAGCGATTATATGAACTTTATTTCAAATTTAGCCTATTTTAACAGTAAAATAAACACCAGAAGGTTTTTTTTTTCATTTCATTTGCTTATCATTTTGTATTTCACGTCTTATCTAACTTCCTTTTCTTACATTTCATCAGTATTTCACTTTATCTCTCGTAGATTTATTTCTGCATCTGACATTTGTTCCAGTGTTCCAGTATCCAGTATAAACAGGTTAACAACAAACTGCTAAAAAGTAAGTCTCAAATACTTATCGCAAAGATATATATGTGTATATGTATGTGTGTGTGTGTGTATAAATATATATATATATCCATCCTTTGAGTGTGTGTCCGGTTTAAACACCGTCCGAAACTTTCCTTAGACACACGAAATTTACGTCACGACAATGGTTCATATAGACAGGTCTGGCAACTTACCCTTTCTTCTCCATCGGCTCAGTGGAGCTCGCGGCGACCTGCGATATAACGGCGTCAGTACTGGGTGTCCCCTTCATTAACACTGTGTTAAAAGGGAGTTTCATGTAAAGGTGGGTATATTTTTGAATACGTGCCGGGGAGCGACTAGACGGGACGGGTGACAACTTCGGCTCATGTTATTAATGTCCGAGTGAAGTGTGGCTGCCCTGGAGACCCCGGTGGCAGGAGAGGGTGATGCAGACAAGGTCGGGGCAGCCGGCACTCACCTGCTCCACTCTGACCGCCTGGAAGGCCGGGTGGTTGAGGTCGCGCGCCACGCCCGGCCGCCGGCTGTCCGAGGAGAGCACCTGGCAGCTCGACCTCCGCTTCAGCTGCTCCCAGACCCTGCAGGGGCACGCCACCGCTCGGGACCACGCACACCACACACGCAGGGGCGTAGGAACCGGGGGGGACAGGGGGGATGCGTCCCCCTGAACTTTTTGGGTGGAGGGGACTGTCCCCCCCAACTTTCTAGACCGTGATATTTTTATTTTATAATATTATTCTGCCCAACTTTATTTGTAATTTCTTCACTCATCAAATTTCATCTTAAAGAAACAATAATCATTTTAACATTGATGTATCCAATGGTTAGATACAAAAAAACTGCTTAAAAAGGCGGTATTTTGCACTTTTGAAACCAAAATTTTATTGGTGGAGGACCCCTGGACCCCCCTCCCCCCCCCCCGGTCTTAGTAACAGGGGAATGGGTTTACATGACGTCAAAATCATTATTTGTCCCCCCCCCCAACTTTATGAACACAGCTACGCCAATGCACACGTGCACGCAACACACGCACACCACACGTCCGGGGGGCCTGCCTCCCCGCAACAGCTCAGTTCGCTGCAGTTGCTCGGCCTCAGGGCGGCCACCCTGGCAGCTGCGAGGTCAGCCGAGACGCGGCTAGAGACGATGGCCGAGAAAGCCTCTGGTCCTTATCAAGCCCCGTTCATTCCCCGACAAACACTCATCACGATCTGAACTCCCGGGAACAATGAGGTCGCGTTAATACTTCATTAGTGAACTGTTTTGTTCGTAAACGTGAAAACAACTTGTATTGATCTGCAAATGTAAATATAAACTTTCAAGAAAGTAAATATTCTGAAAAATAAACATTCCCATATTGAAAACTTACAAACGTATCCTTTGTTCATTTTGCAGCCGGGGCCATTACGTGAGGATTTCTGAAACTAATCATTGAAGAGGGGGGAGGGGGTTGGCAAAATCCCCAGGAATCAGTGAAGTTTTGAGATTTTTTTTTTGTAATGCTAGTGTTTACCCAGAGAGGACACAGTTACAAGCCTAGTGGGAACCTACAAGTTATTCAATACACGCAAGTCACATTCACAGTTATGGCCTCTGTAACATTTACAGTATTTAGCTTTTTTCAAAATTATCTTTTAATTTAACTTGGTAAATTAACTGAATAAGCATTATTTTCATATATTGTTTGTTTTTTGACTAACTTATTCATCTAACCATACATAAATTTGTGTTATTAATAATCTTGCATATATTCAATTATTATTATTATTACTAATATTTTCCTTTGATTGGTATTAATATGATACAGTTTTAATTGTTTTATTCATAATTTTATTTTTTTCATTCTGGTGTTTGATCAGTAATTATTCAATACAACAACACTCACCAAGCATTTTTATTCAGTACCTACAACAATTCTCACCAAGCAGTAGTTATTCAGTACAACAACACTCACCAAGCAGTATTTATTCAGTACAACAACACTCACCAAGCAGTAGTTATTCAGTACAACAACACTCACAAAGCAGTATTTATTCAGTACAACAACACTAACCAAGCAGTAGTTATTCAGTACAACAACACTCACCAAACAGAAGTTATTCAGTACATCAACACTCACCAAGCAGTATTTATTCAGTACAACAACACTCACCAAGCAGTATTTATTCAATACATCAACACTAACCAAGCAGTAGTTATTCAGTACAACAACACTCACCAAGCAGTAGTTATTCAGTACAACAACACTCACCAAGCAGTAGTTATTCAGTACATCAACACTCACCAAGCAGTAGTTATTCAGTGTAAGTTTGGTGAGCTGATATAGCAAAACACAGATTCAATATAATTTTATAGCTGTTTGATAATGAACTATAAATAACTGAATTAATCCGATAAAAATGAGACAAATCAGTAGCTGTATTCGTTAAACGGTAATTTTACAATCATTTTTCAGTTACGTATTATTTGGCATTTTCTTTTAATATTTTTACAGCTACGTAAGTTACGGTATTCGAGTGTGGGCTGAACAGCCGGGTGTGGCGAGCAAACTGACTTGGAAGGCTTGAAGTAGGTGTCGCACTGCCGGATGAGATACTCCGTGTCTTCGTTGAAGTCTCCGACGGTCGCCTCCCCGAACGTGCTCACCTGAAACACCGAGAGCCCGTGAGTCTGCGACACAGTGTGTGCCGTGCGTGTTCCAGACCTTACGTGCACTGACCAAGCCACGTGCTGGATGCTAAGCTTCTAAGAACAGCCTATATATACAGCTTCGGTTCGTTTCACCGACGAACTTCAACCTCACAAAGGACCCCCCCGCTCCACGGGCCACTACCCATTGCGGGGCCATGGACCATTTGTTCAGCGACGAGGGATGTGCGGAGAAACTTAACAACTCAAAATCACTTTCATAGGAAGAATGCACATATGAAACACCAAAATTTTTATTTAGCTAAAAAAAAAAAAAAAAAATTAAAATAAACACCAAATACTTTTTTTTAAGTTAAATGGCCTAACTTCATTAAGCACATAAAAACAAAACCATGGGTAGCGGTAGACTAGTAAAACAATATGCATAAAAACTAGTAAAAATTAATCCAGCATTAGTACAATATTTTAAAACACAGATTTATTTTCATTGCTCTAAGTAGTTAAGATATGAATATAACAAATTTTTATATTGTAATAGTGCATCATTAATCAGTCAAAATGACTGTCTGGTGAAATAAGTATCAGGATATTATTAATTATTATATTTATTTAATAATATGCTACCATTTACAAAACTTCAATTAATATTAAATTATATTTTAAAAAACTAAAAAAAAAAGTTTGTATTGTAGTATGAACTAAACAGTAAAATTTAACCTTTAAATTTAAGTAATTTGTTGACAGCAACAGAATTAACTACAACTCTGTATAACAAAAATTTTTAATAGGCTAAAAATAAGAATCAAGTAATAAACAAAACTATTAATTTTAATGATAAAAAATCATGGGATGCTCTCTTCTTTCATTTTCAAAATGACCCCTGCCCTGACGAATGGACATTAGTGGTTGAAAATTTAAGACAGCTGATAGCAAGAACCCCACGCTTTTTTCCCCATTAAAATTTATAGTTTTATCACTTGATTCTTATTTTTTGCTTATTAAAAAAAATTTGTTTACAAAGTTGTAGTTAATTCTTTCGCTGTTGAAAATATCACTTAGATTTAGATTAATTTTTACTCTTTTGATCATAGAACAATTAAAGCGTGTTTTTTAGAGTTTTAAAATATAATTTTATTTTTTACTTTTAATTTTTTTATTATTTCCTTGAAAGGCATTATAAAATTAATTTCCAAGGTCCCGAAAATTTCGTGGGTAATTTACCCCCAAACTCCCTCCAAGGAGGTCCAATGGTGCCAGAAGGCCCTGGAAGCATCTCAAAATTAACATATTTAAATTGCCACGACTTCCAAAAAACGGGAAAATGTCCTCCCCCCACCGCCAAGAGGTTGAGGACTCTGAATGGCTCTAAAACACTTAAAACAGAAAAAGAATTTATTTTTTAAGTTTTCAAAATTTTTAAAATTTTGTCTCCCACGTTTGTAACAATATATACAAAACACTACTGTCTTTGATGTGCTATCCAGCCTGTTTTCCCACTGCCAGTCATTTAGTTGTTTCATTTCTTTTTTTTAACATATTCACATGGTTTTCACATTAAGTGCACGCATAGGTTGAACATTCTCACAAATTTTAAGTGGCCAGTTGCCATCAATAAGTTAGTGATCCCGACGACTAGATTTGTCTTCCGCAGTAAGTACTATAAGTCACGCACGCAAACGAGCGTGTGTTACATGTTTTAAGCCGTGTTTATTTATAACTAGGCTCTTACAGCTGCTTGTGTGTGCACAAAACATGCAATAATCAACAAATAAATTTAACATAATCACACTACCAGCTGGAGTTATAAAAATATTTGTCTGTGATCAGGATTTAAAAATATTTATCTTCAGCAGTACTCTACTGGAACATACACTGGGCAACGTTACACGGAAAGAACCCTGACAGGGATGATTCTGGTGCTCGGCTGGGGGGTTAGTGGGGTCAGGGTTGAGGAGGGAGGGAGGGAGGGAGGGGGTGGGAGAGGGGGAGGGGAGGTGGAGAGGGGGGAAAGGGAGGGAGGGGATAGGAGAGAGGGTAAATGAAGGGGAAAGGGGGGAGGGGAGGGGAAGAGGGAGGGGAGAGGGAGTGGAGAGGGAGAGAAAAGAGGGAGAGGAGAGGGGGGAGGGAGGGGGAGGAGGGGAAGGAGGGGGGAGGAAGGGAGGGAAAAGAGGAAGGGGGAGGGGCAGAGAGCAAGGAGGGAGAGAGGAAGGAGAGGGAGATGGCGGGAAGGAGGGGGAGGGAGGGAAGGAGGGACAGTAGAAATTAGGAGGAGGATGGGGGAGGGAGAGCATCCGGGCGGCTCACCATGCTGGACTCGCTGGAGCTGCGGGCGCCCATGTCGGAGGCCAGGTCCGCGGTGAGCAGGCGGTGGAAGGCGGGCGAGGTTGCGGCCAGCACGAAGCGGTGCGCGGAGAAGCCCACGCTGCCGGCCACGAGGATCACGTCCGTGTAGGCCTGCGCGGCCCACAGCGCCAGCAGGTTCTCCTGGTACGTGCTGCCCGCGATGTGCAGCTCCGGGGGCTGCGGCTTGGGCGGCAGGAACGGCGCCTGCGCAGCGCGGCACCCACAGGGATCACGCGCACGGACAACTTCCTTCTCCGGGCTTCTGGGTGTAGGCCGTGTCAGGTAACTGTCTTTGTTGCAGGTCCTTTTATACCCTGGTGTCTGGGTGGCTGGGCTCGTCGGCCAATGACAGGCTCGCTGGCTCCTGATTGGCTGAGGTGGTCAGCCAATGGAAGGGTTCTTGGTGGCTGTTTTATGGTTGGCTGGGCCGGTCGGCCAATGACAGGCTTGCTGGCTCCTGAATGGCTGAGGTGGTCAGCCAATGGAAGGGTTCTTGGCTAACCACCTCAGCCAATCAGGAGCCAGCAAGCCTGTCACTGGCCGACCAGCCCAGCCAACCAGAAAAACCGCCACCCAGACTTAAGTCTACCTGATGATGGCAGCTGCAACGACTGCCGAAATGTCGCCAGACAACTACCTGACACTGCCTACACCCAGAAGCCAAGAAAATGCAGACAATGACCGTGAAAAGCCTGCGATCTTTATTCATGCGTAACTTGCTTGGATGGTATTCCGCCATAAATACTAGAAGAATATTTGTCTTCCACCTACCAGTATGAGATTCGCAAAGTGGATGCCAGAGAACAACATGATCACATATCATGACCCCCCCCCCCCCCCTCCCCCGTGGCGACATCATCAAAATGGCTACAGTGAGGAGGAAAATAAGCTCGTAAACATTTTAAACTCATTACTGACCATAATATTTTGAAAATTGAATGCACTGTTTAATAAATTTTATTTTATTTCTAAGACAAACTATTTTAGAGTTACCACAATGGCAGTATGGAAGAGAGTGAAATCATTAGTCTCACATCTGCTGGTGGTAGTGACTTTGATGTCCTAACACCAACATTGGTATTGTCTCAAACTGTTGATGTCATCTGAGAGTGCAAGTTTCTGGCAACTAGCACACAGTTGGCAAAACTCTTACTCCTAAATTTTTCCAGACAACCAGCGGTGATGCGTCAGCTGGGCACTGGCGAATGTTATGTCGGATTGTCATCTTCATGAGTCATTTTTTCTGTGCTGATTCAAATAAATAATGACTGTTCTTAACAATTGAGTGTTAATAATACGATGGGTGTTTACCATTTACCATAAAGTGATAATTTTCTTAACAGCTATTATTAATACTGTTACCTATTATACTAATTGAGATTAAGTTATGCAAATATATTAATATTTGAGATTATGCACTCAATTTATATTA
The DNA here is from genome assembly GCF_032445375.1 of Bacillus rossius redtenbacheri. Classification (NCBI taxonomy): domain Eukaryota; kingdom Metazoa; phylum Arthropoda; class Insecta; order Phasmatodea; family Bacillidae; genus Bacillus; species Bacillus rossius. The sequence goes on along the minus strand of NC_086344.1, from coordinate 12,943,962 downwards.
ATTGTACGGCCAAAAAATATTGCTTATAGCTTCTAGTCATAATTTTTTTTTCCTTTTTAACAAGGACAATATTTAATAAAACCCTAATACTTGAAATGCAGTCTTTTTTTTATTATTACAATCTGTACTTAATCTAGAAAATCATAGAATAACTCTTACAGGATCATAAAGCAAATGAGAGAGTTGAAAAATAAATACAACTATAAAAAAGTTTCATTAAAAGATATTTTGTGATCTACGAAATAAGGAAAGTTTGAGTTGACAGTTCTAGTTTTCCCAGATTCTACTGCAACTTTGCATAGTCACTAGTATCATATTTCACCACTCAATGTAAATAACATATAATTTTTCATTAGTTTCATTTAGTTTAATTTATCTGTAATGATAGTTAATTTATTTTATGTAAAGTCTAGCATAATTTTTCAATAACATGTATTCCTAAAAATTGTATCCATCCCATATTTCATTCCCACCTTAAATACTTCAGTCAGGTTGGAGAGCACTACTCAAGGGTACGTTCCTTTCAGATAAGACAAGTTAAAGGTTATTACGGAGAGCAAAAGCAAGGCGACCATTCATTAATAAGGTTTCAAGGCCCCAGATACGAATGGGGAAATTTTTTTGGTTTGTCGACAAATTTAAAGATATCTCCATTACATCAGACAGATCAGGAGTACATTTTTGCCTGTAAAAAAATATCTATGAATTTTTTGGGTTCAAGGCTTTACCCAGCCACCTTCCCATGGAAAACCTATTTCACAAATGCATTGAAAAACAACCAGGGAAAAAAAAATCACGTAAGTGTTGGTCAAAGTTCTACAATTAAAAAATGACCAAAACTCTCAGAAGTAAAAAAAAAAACCATGATTAGACAATTCCTTGCCATTGGAAATAAAAGATTACGTTAGGTTCTGGAACTAGAAAAAAATGGTTCTCTTGTTGTCAAGATGTACGGTTTTTTTTTTCCAAGCAACGCAAATGGATCTCATTATCGGCAGCCGGAAGTTAAATATTTCTATGCTAACTCCACTGACCAACCAGGATCCAGCATGTCACTATAAACAGAAGGACTTCCAGACCAGTGTTCGTCGTCATTTTTGCCTCATATGCACGTCCACTTAGGAGCCCACAGTCTGTATTTTAGAAATTGTGACCATCTTCGTCGGCATTTTGGCTCGTGGCGACTGTGTTTCGCCAGGTGCGGCCAGGTTTGGGGCCTCACTAGTTGTGTACTTCAAGTAACTTTTTAATGAAGGACTTAATCTACGTTTAGTTTTTTTTTCCTGCTTAATTTTTATCGCCCGAGCAAAAAGAAATTATCGACTTGGATGTACGAGTTGAATGAGTGAGAAAAATTTTTAACGTGATTGGATTCGTCTGTGCATTCTATCTAAAAATAAAACAAAAACTACAATTGGCGCTTAACATTTCATTTATTTTTTATTTTTTGTATATAACGAACCGTTATAAGTTGTGTGTTCAAACTGTGCCCTGCAGGTGTGCTTTTCAGTTTGGTAACGCGGCCATCCTAGCCTAGGCCATCAAACCCCAGACAGCCACGCGTGAGGGGAATGGACGATCCATGTTACTGCAGCCTTGGCATTTCGCTAACCGTCTACAATGTAACTTTTAAAAAAAAAATTGTAAAACTTAAAATTATTAAATACAAACAAAAAACTTTGTAAGTGTTCGTATGTGCTTGTTATTATTCCGGGTTGTGTTGCCGAGCCAACCTGGAATGTAACTCAGATTTCTGAGTTACGATAAACTGCATTCACGGGTTCTCTAAACTATTTATCACGTACACAAAATCAACTGACGACAGTAAATTTCCCTCACTAAAATAATATTTTCCAGTAAATTTTCCTGTCAATTTTGACAGTTGGAACTCTTTCAACATAAAACAACAACAACAATAATAACTAAACGACATGTGGTTTTAACAATTTCATTTAGCCGTTTGTCAACACACTAACATGCGTCAAGACAACAGAGCATGTTATTAGAAGTACCATCATTGAACCTTTTGTACCAACTACTTACCAACACAGTGGAATTGGGTAATATTTATAATTTTTTTTTATGAGAATATTTTAAACACAATCAAAGATATTTATGTTTGTCCAATATATGTGAATGAGTGCGTTTAATTTTTTTTCTCTGCAAGGCCTGAACAAGGCAATGTTTATTTTCTTCACGTTAAATTTTATTTGTACAGTAGAATCCTGACCGACCAGCATTCCACTTTCCGAAAAGCCAGATGATCCGGCACCAACGAGGAATGAAACGGATTTAAAAACTGTGCGAATTTAAGCTAGACCCTATCTTTTTAGCTACCATTAAAAAAAAATGTTTCTATCAGTTTGCACATAATTGCTATTCAAAGCTTTTACAGTTCACAGATAATTGGTAGTTACAAGCGTTAATCGTGGTCTGGGATTACTGAGCATTTGGCACTGTTTGGGATCACTTTCACAAGCCTTTAAAACATACAATAGTTACAATTGAGTTTCAGCCTGTATTAGTGCTGAAAAGTTTATCCTTATGTATGTCCTGCTACACAATAATTGTTGCTGCTACATGTCAAATTAAAATAAATATTTGCTCTACAACTTAGTGTTTAGCTATCACTGGAGATACCATCCGATATGCTGGCATTTTCGGTAATCCGGCACAAGCAAAGTTCAGAACGTTTTGGATTATAAAAAGTCTACTTAAAATCAATTTATGTTTTGTTATTAACGAATTAATATTAAAAAAATAACAATATTGCTAAAACAGAAAAACTTCCTATGGTAAAACCTTTGCTGTTAAAAATTAAATGTTACAGGACACGAAAAATTTATATTTTTAAAACAGACATAACAATTTACTGTCCTTAAAACTTTAGACTGACGGTGTTTGTGTGTGCAAAAAAAACGTACATAGATCCCACACACAATATGCTGGATGAAATATGTTAAGCCCAATTTGACAATAGGACCATCAAAAATGTGTGCCGTGGCAGACACAACTGGTGCTTTGCCATCGTTATAAAATTACAGGCAAAATTTTGTATGCACGAGTTTCAAAGCTATTTAAGAGCATTTAAATCTGTTCTGTTTCAGATTACTTCTTTATACATTTAATAACTTTGACAAGAAGCCTCTCTGTTGCAGTACTATTTGTAAATAAACGTAGTAAATGGAGTCGTTTACAACAGTTCTGTTGGAAAATCTTAAGACAACTTTTGCTCCATATGCTGAACAGCTAAAGAACATTCCAGCTAACATGAATACTTCTGAGATCACGTTTGGTGTTTTCTTTTTCTAAAATAAGGTATTAATTTGCATAACTACTTGCATACCTACTGTGTGCCCATAGTCACAGAGCAGAGACTCTGACTGCAGACAAGAGAGATACTGGGAAGATCAGAGCTGTAGGACTTAAGTTCATGAGGATTATGTTGGCAGTTATGAGGTTGAGACAGGATCAGGAATGAGATGTTGCAAGCAAGAGCAGGAGTACAGGACTTGAATAAGTTCGTGGAAAAAGTGAGAAAGAGATGGAATGTCCATGTCCAGGTAATGGGAAAAGACAGAGTGCCTAGGAATATGATGGACCCAAGGAAGACAAAGGAGGAGGCGGAGAGAGCTGATTGTTAAAGGAGTGCAGGAGAGAGGATAAGAATAGAACAGAGTGAAGAGTGAAGAATGGTGGAGGGACAGAGTAAGATGGAAGCATTTTACTTTGCTGACACAGCCACAGGCTGGAAACATGGATGACAAAGACGATAAAGGCAAAGATGCAAATAAGATGAAGATGAAGATGAAGATGACGTAGATAAAGACTACAAACACTGTTCCTATAATGTTAACAGTGTGAGAGGGGCTATTTTTTATACAGAATTTTGTGAAATTGTTGACAGGAATAACTGTCACAGAAGTCGACTTTGAAACGTTTTGCTCAGCCGGAATGCATCACACAATTTCCAAACTGTAGGTTCACGTGCAGCACACATGCAGCTCAGGCAGAAATGTCAATGAACGTAGGTTCCCAAAATGTTACAGCGGATGCTGCGATACCAGGTTTTTCTGTGGAATGCAACATCGGCAAGGTACATCACCAACCGTATGTGGAACCTGATGCATGCAAAACAATGTGATATGGCATTCACACATGACAGGGATCCCCCAAGGCAATGGACATCACTTCCAGACCTACGTTCACTGACTCCTCTGTGACGTGTCACAGACGGGAAGCCTAAGATGCACATCAAGTTCTGTCCCTGCCCGAATACGCCCGAATATTCACCTTCGACCAACCTCGGGTCCATTTATATATATTTATATTTCTCTGTTTATTATAATGTAGCTATACTAACCTAACTAACCATCCATAGTGTTTTAAAGTGTTTTAATGTAGCCAACCTAACCGACCACTTTTAATATTTGAATTCATTTTTTTCCTGAGCAAAAATAAAACAAATCCCGAGGTTGGCCGAAGGTGAATATTCGGGCGTGTTCGGGCAGGGACAGAACTTGATGTACATCTTAGGCTTCTCGTCGCAGACCCATCGATCAGTGGAAGGGGGAGAGGGGGAGATGGGTAGAGGAAGGGGGAGGGATGGATAAGGGGGGAGGGATGGATAAGGGGGGAGGGAGAGTGGTATGAGGAGATGGGGAGGGGGAGGAATGGTGAAGTGGGAGAGAGGGGTAGAGAAAGGGGAAGGGGGTAGAGGAAGGGGGAGGGATGGTTAAGGGGGAGAGAGGGGGAGAGGAAGGGGGAGGGATGGATAAGGGGGGAGGGATGGATAAGGGGGGAGGGAGAGTGGTATGAGGAGATGGGGAGGGGGAGGAATGGTGAAGTGGGAGAGAGGGGTAGAGAAAGGGGAAAGGGGGTAGAGAAAGGGGGAGGGATGGAAGGGGGAGGGAGAGGGGTAGGAGGAGATGGGGAGAGAGAGGGGGAGGGGGAGATGGATGGGAGGGGCGGGGCGACGAGGGGGAGAGTGGGGAGAGAGGGACACGGGGGTTTGCCTGACCTGCAGCAGCGGCCGCTGCACCTTCTTCAGGTTGGTCATCCAGAAGCGCTGCTGGCGGCGCGCGATGAGCGCCGCGCGGATGGCGTTCTCGAACACCTCGTTGACGCCGTGGTAGGTGAGCACGCTGGTCTCGTAGTAGTGCACGCCCAGCTCTTTGGCCACGGCGCGCGCCTGGTCGGGCATGACCAGGTCCGACTTCCTCGTCGGCCTGCGCCACGCCCGGGCAAACACGGCACATAGCACGGCAGCGCAAGTGTCCCTACTAGCACTAACCTTCTTTCACACAGCAACGGAGCAACGGATCGACATGATTTTTCTTTTGACGTGACAACGTCCAATAAACCGATGAACGCCGGCTGCACGCACAATGAAGTGTCCCGTTACGCACATTGTCCCGTTACGCTCATTGTACGCTTGCGCCGAATCTACCTCTCTTCCACTCGATTGGCCTGTGCGTTCGAGGAGAAGGAAAGACAGCGGCAGCACACAACTCGCATCTACACGTGAACTGTTTCGTCGACTGGTTATATAAAGTGAAGTGAAAAGTTAATGTGGTTTTTCATTTGCTTATCACAACAACAATTTCGGCAATAAAGGTTTATTATTCTTGCATTTTTTTTAAAAAATCTGATTACTAGTATAATTTCAAATATTTATTCTTTAATTATTAAAATAAAAATGATTCAATTTCATTCATAAAAGTATGCAATCATTTCATCAATGTTTTGTTTCGACGTTGTCACGTTAAACTATCGTCCGTAAACCGACTTTACAGACAACCAATTTTTTTTTCTTGCATGAAGATAGTTAATGGGCCGGTGAGTGACAGACTACATACAATAATTATGGAAATCTCATCCCTAAGGGAGTTCAGTTTGTACCAAAGATATGTTCACAGTAGCGTGTGTGCGAACCAGCATTAAATACATACATGCTGCTTAGATGGGGAGAAAATACAGTAAAGTAGCCGCATGTTATGGATTACAATAATCCTCCTGAAATCGGTTAAGGCCTATAGAGGGTGGGGGTGGTAGCCAAGTAAGAGGCAGGCCCAGGGCCGCAACTAGAGTCTCTGGCACCCGGGGCATGAATGGATTCATGCGCCCCTCCTCCCCCTCTTTTTTTGCACATACCACACCAATAAAGCGGGGGGTCTGGGGGCCCTCCCACGGAAAAAATGGTGCTATTTAAGCATTTTCCATACCTACATGTAACAATTTCTGTCCTACTGTAACTTCCATGCAAAAACTTTTTACCAGTTACCTACTATTTGTAGTAGGAATTACAATGCAAGCGATTACGGCGCCCCCACAGCTTTGCGCCTGGGGCGTATGCCCCGCTTTCTCCCCCCCCCTCCCCCCCAGTTGCACCCTGGGCAGGCTAACCAGAAAAAGTGACGCTCAGGAGCGGGGAAAACTGAGTAACTAAGAGGTCCAGCAGTTAGCCAGGAGGCTGGAAGATGGCGACGACCTGAGCACAGGCCAGGATTTTGGGTCGTCCGTGACGTGGACTGAAGAGGATCCTTCAGGAAGATGCCCGGGGAGGTGTCGCTCCCAAGCGGTACATTCGAGGACTACAAGAAGGTGTGACCACGGGCCCACACAAGGGTGGGGCTAGGTGGCCCCCTGTATCCAGGCCCCGGGCCTATCTCAGTGTGTGAAATACATATACATGCGTGCCGTGGTCACTTTAAAGTAAAACAATTCTATAAACAAAGCTTAGCTTGGACTTATAAAACAGCAACCATAATTATACCCTGCATTTTGAGGTAAAATAACATACTAAAGAGTGTGTAGGTAAGAAATAACCATGCAATTATATAATGTAGCACATGACTGTAAAATAAGGGGGGGGGGGGGGGGAACGTCTCCGATCCTGTGTCCAGGGCCAGTAATTGAATGTTTTTTTTTTCCTAACCTAAGTTAAAACTAAGTGTGTAAGAGAGGGGTCTAGGTAGGGAAGACTCTAAGTGCGTCTCAGGGCAAGCCCTATACGCTCTAAACATGCGGGTTTTTAACCATGCAGAAAAGGTCATGTGCATCATGTGCTAGGAGGGGATTGGCCAGCCATGGCAGACGTTTTCGCCATGACTAACTCCCCTCACTCTTAATTCTAGACTAAAACTAGATAAGTTGGGCCCAGGTAAAACCTCCATAGACAGAGGGAAAACCCTGGGCACATACATGCGGGATGCAAAGGTCATGCATTATTAGAAGCAGGTGGCTTACAGGAATAGAAGGATGATCCTGGAAGAAGAATGGGGCGTGGTATAAGTTCTACTATCCAAGGGCTGGGGCACTTGGACTTTTAGTCCACATTGGTTTGGTCAGGTCTGGTCTTTTGGGGGCGGCTTATGCCATTTCCCGTCGTGCTGCCAGTTAGCACTCATTGTTGCTGTGTGATATGATAGTGTAAGTGGGGAGGTCGCGAACTGTGGCGTCGGACTAGACTCCAGAGTGGTGACAGAGCTTCAGGTCGACCTGTTGCCAGCAAAAGGCAGTCGTTCAGTTAGAGAAATTGCCACCTTCTGTCATTGAAAGACTCTAGCCTAGCATCTACGCTGTTAATCTTCGAAGGATAATTTAATTATTCCATTTGGGCCCCGCTGGGCCAAAGCACGACTATTTGAATCGCCTGATAGTTTGTGTTGTGCAGTGTCCTCGCTTGTTGGAAGGGACACCCCCCCCCACCGCCTGGCTGACAGGTGCCGGAGGGAGAGGGGAAGGGGGAGAGGGGAAGGGGGAGAGGGGAAGGGGGAGAGGGGAAGGAGGAGGGGGAAGGAGGAGGGGGGAAGGGGGAGAGGGGAAGGGGGAGAGGGGAAGGAGGAGAGGAGAAGGGGGAGAGGGGAAGGGGGAGAGGGGAAGGGGGAGAGGGGAAGAGGGGAAGGGGGAGAGGGGAGAGGGGAGAGGGGAATTGGGAGAGGGGAAGGAGGAGAGGGGAAGGGGGAAGGGGGAGAGGGGAATGAGGAAAGGGAAGGGGGAGAGGGGAAGGGGGAAGGGGATGTGAAGGGGGGAGGGAGAGGGGAAGGAGGAGAGGGGGAGGGGGAGAGGGGAAGAGGTGAAGGGGGGAGTGTGGAAGAGAAAGGGGGAAGAGGGGCTCACCTGACGAGAGGAAGAGAAGGGGGGAAGGGTGGAAGGGTGGAAGGGGGGAAGGGGGGAAGGGGGGAAGGGGGGGAAGGCGCTCACCTGACGAAGGGGCTGCGGTCGCGGAAGAAGCTGAGGTAGGTCTCGTCGCGGTACATGTAGCGCAGGTCGCTCTTGCAGCCCACCAGCAGCACGGGCGTCTGCGGGCAGAAGCGCCGGATCTCCGGGTACCACATGACCTTGCAGTTGCGCAGCGACACCGGGCTGGTGATGGAGAAGCACAGCAGCACCACGTCCGACCTGCGCACAAACCCCGGCCACCAACTGTCAACACTACACAGCGTGGGACATGCCGTTCTTGGTCTGATGTACGTCCCACGTATCCACAACTTATTCATTTGGGACAAACATATTTTATTTAAATAAAACTGAAAAATTTCCATCGAAAATTATTATAATAATTATGTCCGTTAAGTATGTCCTGTAACTCGGACTGCCAATATATGTGGAGGATATATAAACCTCCCCCCTCCCCTCGTCAGAATCCTCAAAAAAACATTCACTCAACAAGAAATATATATATATATATATATATATATATATATATATAAATTGGTTCTATTCTCCCGTCTTCCCCTTAACCATAAATTAAATTCTGTGAAGCCTGCGCCCCTGGACTGCAGCTGCAACAACGTGTGAACAGCTGCAACAATGAGTGAACAGCTGCAGCAATGTGTGAACAGCTGCAACAGTGTGTGAACAGCTGCAACAACATGTGAACAGCTGCAACAACGTGTGAACAGGTGCAACAACGTGTGAACAGGTGTAACAACGTGTGAACAGGTGCAACAACGTGTGAACAGCTGCAGCAATGTGTGAACAGCTGCAGCAATGTGTGAACAGGTGCAACAACGTGTGAACAGCTGCAGCAATGTGTGAACAGCTGCAGCAATGTGTGAACAGCTGCAGCAATGTGTGAACAGCTGCAGCAATGTGTGAACAGCTGCAGCAATGTGTGAACAGCTGCAGCAATGTGTGAATAGCTGCAGCAATGTGTGAAGAGCTGCAACAATGAAAACATTCATGTCTCGCGGAATTTCCACCGGACAAGCATCAGAACGAGCAGCTGACCATCCAGCAGTGAGCCACCCGCCGAGCAGTTGCTTCTGAAGAGACTCGGCGAGTGGGCAGCGGGCAGCGGGCAGCGGGCAGCGGGCAGCGGGCAGCGGGCAGCGGGCAGTGGACAGTGGACAGCAGGCAGTGGACAGCGGGCAGCGGGCAGTGGACAGCGGGCAGCGGGCAGCGGGCAGCGGGCAGCGGGCAGTGGGCAGTGGGCAGCGGGCAGTGGACAGCAGGCAGTGGACAGCGGGCAGCGGGCAGCGGGCAGTGGACAGCAGGCAGTGGACAGCGGGCAGCGGGCAGTGGACAGCGGGCAGCGGGCAGCAGACTCACCGGCCGTAGGCGAAGCGCCGGTCCTTCTCGTGGTCGCCGAACGTGTCCCAGAGGCGGAGGGATACATTGACCCCGTCCACCACCTCCCACGACCTCTCCAGCACCTGCGGGCAACACAGCAAGACTGTCACATAGGAGTGGAAGCTAACCGTGACACATCTCGTCTCGTGAAAGCTAAACGTGTCACATCTCGTGGAAACTAAACGTGTCACATCTCGTGGAAGCTAAACGTGTCACAGCTCATCTCGTGGAACCTAAAAATTTCACATCTCGTGGAAACTAAACTTGTCACATCTCGTGGAAGCTAACCGCGTCACATATCATCTCGTGGAAGCTAACCGCGTCACATATCATCTCGTGGAAGCTAAACGTGTCACATCTCGTTGAAACTAAACGTGTCACATCTCGTGGAAGCTAAACGTGTCACAGCTCATCTCGTGGAACCTAAACATTTCACATCTCGTGGAAACTAAACTTGTCACATCTCGTGGAAGCTAACCGCGTCACATATCATCAGGTGGAAGCTAACCGCGTCACATATCATCTCGTGGAAGCTAAACGTGTCACATCTCGTGGAAACTAATTGTGTCACATCTCGTGGAAACTAAACTTGTCACATCTCGTGGAAGCTAACCGCGTCACATATCATCTCGTGGAAGCTAAACGTGTCACATCTCGTGGAAACTAAACGTGAAACATCTCGTGGAAACTAAATATGTCACATCTCGTGGAAGCTAACCGCGTCACATATCATCTCGTGGAAGCTAAACATGTCACATCTCGTGGAAGCTAACCGCGTCACATATCATCTCGTGGAAGCTAAACGTGTCACATCTCGTGTAAGCTAAACATGTCACATCTCGTGGAAGCTAACCGCGTCACATATCTCGTGGAAGCTAACCGCGTCACATATCTCGTGGAAGCTAACCGCGTCACATATCATCTCGTGGAAGCTAAACATGCCACATCTCGTGGAAGCTAAACGTGTCACATCTCATCTCGTGGAAGCTAACCGCGTCACATATCATCTCGTGGAAGCTAAACGTGTCACATCTCGTTGAAACTAAACGTGTCACATCTCGTGGAAGCTAAACGTGTCACAGCTCATCTCGTGGAACCTAAACATTTCACATCTCGTGGAAACTAAACTTGTCACATCTCGTGGAAGCTAACCGCGTCACATATCATCTCGTGGAAGCTAACCGCGTCACATATCATCTCGTGGAAGCTAAACGTGTCACATCTCGTGGAAACTAATTGTGTCACATCTCGTGGAAACTAATTGTGTCACATCTCGTGGAAACTAAACGTGTCACATCTCGTGGAAGCTAACCGCGTCACATATCATCTCGTGGAAGCTAAACGTGTCACATCTCGTGGAAACTAAACGTGAAACATCTCGTGGAAACTAAATATGTCACATCTCGTGGAAGCTAACCGCGTCACATATCATCTCGTGGAAGCTAAACATGTCACATCTCGTGGAAGCTAACCGCGTCACATATCATCTCGTGGAAGCTAAACGTGTCACATCTCGTGGAAGCTAAACATGTCACATCTCGTGGAAGCTAACCGCGTCACATATCTCGTGGAAGCTAACCGCGTCACATATCATCTCGTGGAAGCTAAACATGCCACATCTCGTGGAAGCTAAACGTGTCACATCTCATCTCGTGGAAGCTAAACATGTCACATCTCATCTCGTGGAAGCTAAATGTGTCACATCACATCTCGTGGAAGCTAACCGCGTCACATATCATCTCGTGGAAGCTAAACGTGTCACATCTCGTGGAAACTAATTGTGTCACATCTCGTGGAAACTAAACTTGTCACATCTCGTGGAAGCTAACCGCGTCACATATCATCTCGTGGAAGCTAAACGTGTCACATCTCGTGGAAACTAAACGTGAAACATCTCGTGGAAACTAAATATGTCACATCTCGTGGAAGCTAACCGCGTCACATATCATCTCGTGGAAGCTAAACATGTCACATCTCGTGGAAGCTAACCGCGTCACATATAATCTCGTGGAAGCTAAACGTGTCACATCTCGTGGAAGCTAAACATGTCACATCTCGTGGAAGCTAACCGCGTCACATATCTCGTGGAAGCTAACCGCGTCACATATCATCTCGTGGAAGCTAAACATGCCACATCTCGTGGAAGCTAAACGTGTCACATCTCATCTCGTGGAAGCTAAACATGTCACATCTCATCTCGTGGAAGCTAAATGTGTCACATCACATCTCGTGGAATCTAACCGGGTCACATCTCGTGGAAGCTAACCGTGTCAGATCTCGTGGTCTCCGCACATGTCACATCTCGCCGGGACACTGTACAGTCTCTCCCATGACTCGAAAGTCAGGCGCACAACTGTTCCTCAGGCCAATTACTGACGGTTTCAATAAAAATAACTTATGGACGCGCACTAGAATATATACTTGCTAGGTGTGATAAACAAAACTAAACTTTAATTTTGTATGCAAATAATTAATGCATGCCCATTGAGTTAGGTTACCAGCCACATTTTTTTATGGTAGGCGGAGCGATGTCTCGCCCATCCCAGTCCAGCCAATCAGAGGCCAGTTCCCCCCATTCCCAAGCCTCCGGGCTGTCACAAAGCGACTAACTAAGGGTTTGTGGTCACAGCAGGCAATAGACGGACTACTAGCTCATCCCGTAGCTACCGCGGCCTCAGAGGAAGTGAATTTCATCTCCCACCCTCGGAATGGTAAGTGGGGGAAATTCTACGCCTTTTTGCCTATAGTTGGCTCTTTACTTAACTTTTGCCCTGACTTCTCGAGTCCCGTTGCTTGTCAACTTAATTTCTTTTCTTCACCACTCGATTCCTCTTTAAATTTTTTTTTATTTTTGGTTCCAGTGTGGTCCAAGAAATGTTTATGTTATAAATTATGTTGGTAAAGTATAAATTCAATAAAATAAATAAAATAAATACTCAGTATTACATATTAATACAAAATTTAGTAATTAAAAAAAACAGGTTGAATTAAATTTTGTAATGAAAATCAAGAAACATGCTGAACGTTTAATCTAATTGATCTATTTAATTCATTAAATCATACATACGGGAACATAAACCCACTTATGTAAGCACACTCGGAAAAGTTAAAGACAATTTCTGTCACTAATAAACAAATAAATTATTTTTCTAGTTACGTGAACCGTATTCAACATCAATAACTAATGTACACGATTTAAAAGAACTTGTATGATTTGTGTTTGTATGTTGTTGTTGTTTTTTCCTTCCCCCCCCCCCCCCCCCCCCCTCACATGCTGGCTGGCAGCCCGGCGGGAAACGACTAAAGTCGCCCCCGAAACAACCAGCACCATCCAAACCAATGCGCACAGCAATGTCCAAGCCCCCAACCCCCCCACATGGTAGACTCTTTTCCACTCTGTCCAACTCTTCTTCGAGATCCATCCTTCTGTTTTCCCGTAACCACCCTGCCTAATATTAATACATGAATTTTTTGCATCCCGCATGTCAGAGCCCAGGTTTTTTCCCTGTGTCTATGCAGGTTTTACCTGGGCCCAACTTATTCTAGTTTTAGTCTAGGATAGTCAGCGATGGGAGTTAGTCATGGCTGGCCAATCCCCCTCCTAGCACACGATGCATGCTACCCCTCCTGTATGGCTAACACCTTGCATGATTAGAGCGTATGGGCTTCGGCCTGAGACGCACTTAGTCTCCCTCCCTAACCCCTTTGAATTATATATACTGTACAGAAGTCGCCAGCCCAGGTTAAAATTTCTAATACGGTTTTGAGGTAGTTGGTTAATTCACCGCCGCAATCGCCACCATCTCCAGGGCATCAACTTGTGGTGGTCCCTAGCGGACAAGTGTCGAACTCTTCAAACACCCCTTCCCCCTCACGTTGAACGACCTTGAGCTGCAGTGAATGATTGATGGGGGGTGCGGGGAATGACAGCGGGCGACAGTGCTGCGCTCTAACGTGTAAATAACAACCCAAGACGATACAGGGCGTTACGGCAGCGCACTGCAGCGGTGAAGTTCCCAAGCTGCTCGTCGTACGCTCCTGAAAGACGTAGAGTAAATCCTATCCACTCGCGACTTCTATACAGTATATATATTCAAAGGTTTTAATTTAGGTTAGAAAAAAAATTAATTGTCTGTAAAGTCGGTTTACTGACGATAGTTTAACGTGACAACGTCATAACAAAACATTGATGAAAGATTGATCCAGAAGAAAAGGAAATATCATATTCGGCCTGAGACTGAGCCGTATAAGGTTTTTGCAACCAAACCATTTAGGCATTAAAAATATTATAATCTTTGAGGAAGAATTTTTTTTAAATTTTTCAATCTTTTGCATGATAAAATCTACCTCTGCATACTTTTATGAATAAAATTGAATCATTTTTATTGAATTATCACTATTTTGTATGGATACAAAGGAGTGAAATGAAATGTACAATTGAATTAATAAATTTACTTTTATTTGCATTCATTAATTCAAATATATTTATTACTTTTGAAATGTTGCGTGCGCCATATTTATTTTTACAAGTACAAAAAAAAATTCGCAGCTGCCGGGTTTCTAACCGACTACCTTTAGTTTAAGAATTACGTACGCTAACCACACGCCCACGAGGCCATACTAAGGTAATGTAGTGTCAAATGTTATATATATATTTATAAAAACTTTGTTCACGGTAGGGGTATAATATTAACACGATTTTATAACAAATACGCATCCCAAATACACCAAACTTATTTATAATGTGTTACAATATTTTTTAAAACATTGTGCCAAAGATCCCGGGTGTAATTTGAATTATTATGTGTAACTGTAAAACACCATTGTTGGTTCAAAACGTATTTGAATATTCAACATTACTTTTAAATAACCGTACCGATTGTGCTGAAAATCGGTTGACGTTCGTTAAATTACATAATATTCATAATTCAAACGACGAAAATATGATTGAAAAGTCAAATCGATGGTTGTTCCAATCGAGTGGAAGAGAGATGCCACGCATGCGTACAATGAGCAAACAGGACACATTCGTAGTGGGACATCCGTAGTGAGACATCCGTAGTGGGACACTTTTTCGTGCGTGCAGCCGGCATTCATCGATTTATTAGACGTTGTCACGTCAAAAAAATCCTGAAGGACGACTCGGGGGAGCGGAGGGGGTGACGCCAGACGGTCCGAGGGGGGCGGTTGGGGGCGGCAGTAAAAGGGGGGGCGGGGCACGTGGACGCGGCCTCCAGCACGCGTGTCGCGCGGATCGATGCACCGGCTGTGACCTCGCCCGGGGTCATCGCGCCCCGACTCTGCCACAGGTGTCTCCCCGGCGCCGACACACGCCTTCAGCACACTCTAGCTCGTCGCCCGCTGCAGTCTATAATACTAACTTTTTCACGAGAGCACATTTTCATGAAATAAAATCATGAAATCATTCAACGATAAAAGCTGTTTTTTTTTTTAAGGGCCCCGCCTCGTCAGGGGTGTATCTGTGTCAGTGAGGCGGGATGCTGGTGCTTCTAGCGCGGTGTCTCCTCTGGACTGGCGCGCAGTCTTCTCCCAGTGCATATGAGCGGCGACCGTGATATTACACGGCGGAGAAATGAAGATAGAGGTGTAATGCACGTCCCTTAAGTGCTTTCAAGAATCTGTACCGGTTGTTTCACGCCTAAAAAGTATTCTGAAATAATGCTTTTTAGCCATTTTAGCTCTTCTAAAAATACAGTTTAAAACCGTGATCCGAAATTAAAAGTACTTTTCGGCCCTCAACGAACTCTTAAATGCTATTCGTAAATAGGCCCCACTCGGATATCTTGAGTAGTTTTGAAATCGCGTTGTTTTTCCTGAAGCTCTGCACACCGTATGTGTGCCGCCCCTTAATTAAGCGGACGGGTTCGCCCCAAGGAGAAAATTGACGCGGCGAGACCTCGTGGACATAGAGAAATGACACACACTCACCATTTCTGTGTCTATGAAACATGATTTTTTTTCTGCAATTTAAATTGTAATATACAAAAAAGGGTATTGAAAATTGAAACAAATATGGCGACACTACAAACTGTCAGGATCTTTATTTTTTTTTCTTACTCTCTACTTAATTCCTTACAATAGCATTCACTCGCGCTCTCTCTCTTTCTATTCCCCCTCCCCAGGAGCGTTAAACGTTTAACGCAACCTCGTTGGAAGCCGTATTATAAGTATAACTTCCGGAAGTTTCCAAGGTTCCGCTCGTGGGAGTCGCACTCTACAGCCGACCGCTCAGTTCCTTCAGTGTTGACCTGGTGCACAGGCGCATCGCGTTACTGGTCTTGTTTTAGTTCAGTTTTGTCATTTGTTTGCATGTTAGGTTTGTTAATTTTAACGTCATGAGCAGCTCTGAGGAGGGAAGACTTGTTTTTATATTGTTTACTGGAATCCGAAGAGGAGGAGAAGGGACGAAGGCAGATTCATATAGACACACTAGATAATGCCCGGCATGCGTTGCAATGCCTCAATCAATTTTTTAAACGTATACTAAGCATCTCTCTTTATCTCTCTAATTCTCTATCTCTCTATGTATATCTCTATAACTCTCTCTATCTTTCTATTTATATCTCTATCTCTATATATATATCTTTCTACATATATATCTCTATATATCTTTCTAGCGGACCCGACAGACATTGTCCTGCCCAAATGTACATATGGCGGTAAGTATTTCTACGCTGGACATTTTGTATCTTCACATTATACATTCCCCTCCTCTTGGGCACGCCACTGCCGTTACCAAAAACCTTTCCCATGTTTACGCAGAAGGCAACAACAATGCAAAAGCCCGTTGCCATGGAGGCTAATTATCAACAATGCTTAGTTTTTTTGCTTTTAAAGCGTGTTTTTTTAGTTTTTTCTTAACTCAGAATCGAGATAAAATATCCAATTGTGAATCCAAACCATCCTCGAATCCCCGCGAACCCACACAAAATATTTCATCAAAATCGGTCCAGCCGTCTAGGAGGAGTTCAGTGACATACACACGCACACAAGAAATCTATCTTCTATATATATATATATATATATATATATATATAATGAAAATGGTCTTCGTTTGAGGCTCAATCACGCCTAAACCACTGATCGTATCGACATGAAACTACCACCATTCGATGCGAAATTTTTCCTAGATGGTTTATGGCTATTTATTTTTTGAATTCTAACGTTCCTTCATTTTTTTATTGCTGTTTTACTTTTATGAACATTTATCCCGCTAATAAAAACAAAAGACAAGCGTTTTCTCTTGATTCTTTTGTTTTCATGGATTTCACAATGTGCCACAGCGAAGCGTGGCAGGGTACAGCTAGTATATATATAAAGATTAAAGGTATTAAATAAAGTAATAAATTCTCAAACTTTTACCTTAACTAATCTTCTTACTCTAGATAAGTACGGCCGCGTGCGCAGATCTCATGAACAGACTCAACAAAGATACCGATCATGACCGAGTGGCACCGAAGGCATCCGAAGGTGGTGTCAGCCCAAATTTTCCCTCCGTCTGCCACCGCACACTGCAGCAAGCCGCCGCGCCGCGAGGAAATATTCCGCTCCGAATTCTTAACAACAAGTAATTCGATTTAATTATTCGCTATGTTCAAACAAAGCCAAAAATTTGTTTTAATTTTTAAATAATATAAAAACGTGTTTCCAAAAACAGCTGAAATCAAGATGGCGTATTACAGCTACGACTCCTTTAAAGAAAAAGAAAATTGAATGTTATCGAATGATGCTCTTGATGTTATACAACAAATGTAGCCTATAACCAAAATTCTCATTGCAAAATTACATTTACAGAAAACAATTTAGATACATTTTAAAAGTTTTCACTGCATAAGTTGTTTATAAAGTTTTGTGCGCTATGGCATGGAACTGGCAACATGGCACATCACTAACGGCAGACTTCGTTCATTGAAAGAGAGGGCGAAAATGCACACTGCAAACTAAGGATAAAAAAATTGGTTATCTGTAAAGTCGGTTTACGGACGATAGTTTAACGTGACAACGTCATAAAAAAACATTGATGAAATGATTGCATACTTTTATTAATAAAATGGAATCATTTTTATTGAATTATCTCTATTTTGTATGGATACAAAGAAGGAGTGAAATGAAATCTACAATTTAATTGATAAATTTACTTTTATTAGCACTCATTAATTCAAATATGTTTATTACTTTAACGAACATATTATTTTAACTATAACTTTTATACATGTTTGCTATTTAACTTCTTCCAATCTGTGTTATTCTGTTAAGGATAGGACGATGATAGGAAAAGTAGGAAACGAATGGGAGTGTTACAAGTTTAATGTGCCTCGAAAAAGTCAAATCGATGGTTGTTCCAATCGAGTGGAAGAGATAGATGCGGCGCAAGCGTACAATGAGCGTAACGGGACAAAGCGTAACGGGACAATGTGCGTAACGGGACAATGAGTCATCCTTCTTCGTGCGTGCAGCCAGCGTTCATCGATTCATTAGACGTTCATTAAACCTGTTTGGCAATTCAAACCTCGACTCTGAAGTACATCGTAAGGGGTAAAACAAAAATTATTACTCACGTCGATATAACTGCTCAGGATATCTATAATTTTTGTTCAATCAATAATTATTAATTAACAATAATTTTTCAATCACTGTTGAAATACTCGCACCATAAAGAAAAACCTGTGCGTGTTACTGTTTCTTCAAACAATTCTGCCATTTGGAACTTGCCAAATCTCTGAACTAAATATGAATTTCATAACAGGTAGCGCCATCAATGCGGTAAATGCAGGGACTGTCTCTGCAGCGCTCTCTACGCTGCTGGTTGAACAAGGAGGAACGCGAGCGCGCTGGTAGCAAATATAAAATTCAAGGCATTCACAGCTGACTGTATAGGATACCTATATCTATTCTCTGAAACAATCGCATGCGCACAATGTCCTATTATTTCGTTCATATATCTCTCTAGGTTCTTTTTTTTTTTTTTTTTTTTTTTTTGGGTGGGGACGAATAATCGCACAAAGAGGAAAACGAGCCTAGCAACGTATATAGGTAGCTCTCTCTTTATATCTCTTTGGCAAAGAGAGATTTTTTTCGTGTCACAAACGTTTCACAACAATGTTTCACCTAAACGTTGCACTAACATTCGGCCTTGAAATTTTCCTCTCGTCGCGTCCAAAGAAGTTTAACTTCGAAGAGCTATAGTAATTATTTTCTACCTGCGCGGCCAGAACCGGCTGCAATCCGCCTATCAGGCGTCTGTGGATACAGGGCCGCAACTAGGGGGGAGCAAGCGGGGCATACGCCCCGGGCGCAAAGCTGTGGGGGCGCCGAAATCGCTTGCATTGTAATTCCTACTACAACTGATAACTGGTAGAAAGTTTTTTAACTTGCATGCCAGTAATGTCTAATCTGATTTACAATATAACGTCTCAACATATTTATTTTAAAATACTCTGAGAAAAATGTTGAGTTCATCATTAACATAAAAAAATGTAAAGGGAGAAGTTAGAAAGTTTTAATGCGTTCTTTATACGAATACAGTACAATGTTGTCAGAGAGGGTGGTACCACTGGCTGTGAGGAAGAGCATTATCTATTTGCTATGATGATATCATCAAAATCTTTGCTGCAAAAAGGTCTCGCAAATTGAATTTTAATCTTTAAAAAACATTTATGACGACAATTTAATGAACAAGTCTAGTGATTATACGGACTACTTTATGGACATAGTGGGTTCATGCATGGAAGTTACAGTAGCACAGAAACTGTTACATGTATAAGTATGGAAAATGCTTAAATAGCACCATTTTTGCGAGGGGAGAGCCCCCGGACCTCCCGCTTTATTGGTGTAGTATGTGCAAAAAAAAGAGGGGGGGGGGGGGGGGGCATGAATCCATTCATGCCCCGGGTGCCAGAGACTCTAGTTGCGGCCCTGTGTGGATACGCCTCAACACTGCATGCTACAACCTATCCACTGCAAGTTCCGTCACAGAAACTTATTTACAGCCGAGGTGATGACTCATCAAGGCACAGCAAAAACTGAATTGCTCGGGAGTGGGGCGATCGATGACCGAGATGAGGACAGGCCGAGGAACAACGAATAAAGAAAGAAAAAAAAGGTTCGCGTGTAACTCAGAACACGTAATAAAAGTGAAACCCAAAATTAAAAATAAGTAATTAAAAGACTCTTTTTTTAACTTCGCAAGTACATGCCGACTTTCAAAAACAAAGCAAAAACCTATCCGCAGATATTTTCCAAACGAGTGAATTGCACAGGCTCAAACTATTTATATTTAAAATGCGACTATAAACTGGAGGGAGTCATTAGTCATAAAAGAAACGCAACAAAATGCTGCTGGAAATTAAAAAGTTTCGCAACATTCAGCTACCACTGCTGTTCATTTGAAGACCTTTTCGTAACCAGAGTTTCAGGTTCCTTGCTTTACAGACGCCCTGTGTCCCAAGGCGCGTGGCGGCCATGTTGTTAGTCTCGTGCTCACGCCCGCCACATGCGCGCCGGGGTCGTCCGGTCCTCGAGCTCAGCTCGTTATCCACGCCCGCCGCGCCGACACTTCAGCCTCGTCGGCTCGTACAGCCACTCGAGCGGAGTGGCCGCCCTCGACCCACATGCGAGCCAGGCTCGTACCCGTCCCTCGAGCAGGGCTCGTGCTCTACGGACACTGCAGCCTCGTGCAGCCACTCACGAGCCAGGCTCGTGCCCGTCCCTCGAGCAGGGCTCGTGCTCCACGGACACTGCAGCCTCGTGCAGCCACTCACGAGCCAGGCTCGTACCCGTCCCTCGAGCAGGGCTCGTGCTCCACGGACACTGCAGCCTCGTGCAGCCACTCACGAGCCAGGCTCGTACCCGTCCCTCGAGCAGGGCTCGT
The DNA here is from genome assembly GCF_032445375.1 of Bacillus rossius redtenbacheri. NCBI lineage: Eukaryota > Metazoa > Arthropoda > Insecta > Phasmatodea > Bacillidae > Bacillus > Bacillus rossius. Next base: position 12,923,495 of record NC_086344.1, on the reverse strand, counting down.
GCTCCACGGACACTGCAGCCTCGTGCAGCCACTCACGAGCCAGGCTCGTGCCCGTCCCTCGAGCAGGGCTCGTGCTCCACGGACACTGCAGCCTCGTGCAGCCACTCACGAGCCAGGCTCGTACCCGTCCCTCGAGCAGGGCTCGTGCTCCACGGACACTGCAGCCTCGTGCAGCCACTCACGAGCCAGGCTCGTACCCGTCCCTCGAGCAGGGCTCGTGCTCTACGGACACTGCAGCCTCGTGCAGCCACTCACGAGCCAGGCTCGTGCCCGTCCCTCGAGCAGGGCTCGTGCTCCACGGACACTGCAGCCTCGTGCAGCCACTCACGAGCCAAGCTCGTACCCGTCCCTCGAGCAGGGCTCGTGCTCCACGGACACTGCAGCCTCGTGCAGCCACTCACGAGCCAAGCTCGTACCCGTCCCTCGAGCAGGGCTCGTGCTCCACGGACACTGCAGCCTCGTGCAGCCACTCACGAGCCAGGCTCGTACCCGTCCCTCGAGCAGGGCTCGTGCTCTACGGACACTGCAGCCTCGTGCAGCCATCACGAGCCAGGCTCGTACCCGTCCCTCGAGCAGGGCTAGTGCTCTACGGACACTGCAGCCTCGTGCAGCCATCACGAGCCAGGCTCGTACCCGTCCCTCGAGCAGGGCTAGTGCTCTACGGACACTGCAGCCTCGTGCAGCCACTCACGAGCCAGGCTCGTACCCGTTCCTCGAGCAGGGCTCGTGCTCTACGGACACTGCAGCCTCGTGCAGCCACTCACGAGCCAGGCTCGTGCCCGTTCCTCGAGCAGGGCTCGTGCTCCACGGACACTGCAGCCTCGTGCAGCCACTCACGAGCCAGGCTCGTGCCCGTTCCTCGAGCAGGGCTCGTGCTCTACGGACACTGCAGCCTCGTGCAGCCATCACGAGCCAGGCTCGTGCCCGTCCCTCGAGCAGGGCTAGTGCTCTACGGACACTGCAGCCTCGTGCAGCCATCACGAGCCAGGCTCGTGCCCGTTCCTCGAGCAGGGCTCGTGCTCTACGGACACTGCAGCCTCGTGCAGCCATCACGAGCCAGGCTCGTGCCCGTTCCTCGAGCAGGGCTCGTGCTCTACGGACGCTGCAGCCTCGTGCAGCCATCACGAGCCAGGCTCGTACCCGTCCCTCGAGCAGGGCTAGTGCTCCACGGACGCTGCAGCCTCGTGCAGCCACTCACGAGCCAGGCTCGTACCCGTCCCTCGAGCAGGGCTAGTGCTCCACGGACGCTGCAGCCTCGTGCAGCCACTCACGAGCCAGGCTCGTACCCGTCCCTCGAGCAGGGCTAGTGCTCCACGGACGCTGCAGCCTCGTGCAGCCACTCACGAGCCAGGCTCGTACCCGTCCCTCGAGCAGGGCTAGTGCTCTACGGACACTGCAGCCTCGTGCAGCCACTCACGAGCCAGGCTCGTACCCGTCCCTCGAGCAGGGCTCGTGCTCCACGGACACTGCAGCCTCGTGCAGCCACTCACGAGCCAGGCTCGTACCCGTTCCTCGAGCAGGGCTCGTGCTCTACGGACGCTGCAGCCTCGTGCAGCCATCACGAGCCAGGCTCGTACCCGTCCCTCGAGCAGGGCTAGTGCTCCACGGACGCTGCAGCCTAGTGCAGCCACTCACGAGCCAGGCTCGTACCCGTCCCTCGAGCAGGGCTCGTGCTCCACGGACGCTGCAGCCTCGTGCAGCCACTCACGAGCCAGGCTCGTACCCGTCCCTCGAGCAGGGCTAGTGCTCCACGGACGCTGCAGCCTCGTGCAGCCACTCACGAGCCAGGCTCGTACCCGTCCCTCGAGCAGGGCTAGTGCTCCACGGACACTGCAGCCTCGTGCAGCCACTCACGAGCCAGGCTCGTACCCGTCCCTCGAGCAGGGCTAGTGCTCCACGGACGCTGCAGCCTCGTGCAGCCACTCACGAGCCAGGCTCGTACCCGTCCCTCAAGCAGGGCTAGTGCTCTACGGACGCTGCAGCCTCGTGCAGCCACTCACGAGCCAGGCTCGTACCCGTCCCTCGAGCAGGGCTAGTGCTCTACGGACGCTGCAGCCTCGTGCAGCCACTCACGAGCCAGGCTCGTACCCGTCCCTCGAGCAGGGCTCGTGCTCTACGGACGCTGCAGCCTCGTGCAGCCACTCACGAGCCAGGCTCGTACCCGTCCCTCGAGCAGGGCTAGTGCTCCACGGACGCTGCAGCCTCGTGCAGCCACTCACGAGCCAGGCTCGTACCCGTCCCTCGAGCAGGGCTCGTGCTCCACGGACACTGCAGCCTCGTGCAGCCACTCACGAGCCAGGCTCGTGCCCGTCCCTCGAGCAGGGCTAGTGCTCCACGGACGCTGCAGCCTCGTGCAGCCACTCACGAGCCAGGCTCGTACCCGTCCCTCGAGCAGGGCTCGTGCTCTACGGACACTGCAGCCTCGTGCAGCCACTCACGAGCCAGGCTCGTACCCGTCCCTCGAGCAGGGCTAGTGCTCCACGGACGCTGCAGCCTCGTGCAGCCACTCACGAGCCAGGCTCGTACCCGTCCCTCGAGCAGGGCTAGTGCTCCACGGACGCTGCAGCCTCGTGCAGCCACTCACGAGCCAGGCTCGTACCCGTCCCTCGAGCAGGGCTAGTGTTCTACGGACACTGCAACCTCGATAAGCCACTCACGAGCCAGGGTCGTACCCGTCCCTCGACAAGGGTTCGTGCTCCACGGACGCTGCAGCCTCGTGCAGCCACTCACGAGCCAGGCTCGTACCCGTCCCTCGAGCAGGGCTAGTGTTCTACGGACACTGCAACCTCGTGCAACCACTCACGAGCCAAGCTCGTACCCGTCCCTCGAATAGGGCTCGTGCTCTACGGACGCTGCAGCCTCGTGCAGCCACTCACGAGCCAGGGTCGTACCCGTCTCACGAGCAAAGCTCGTGCTCCACGGTCACTGCAGCCTCGTGCAGCCACTCACGAACCAGGCTCGTGCCCGTCCCTCGAGCAGGGCTCGTGCTCTACGGACGCTGCAGCCTCGTGCAGCCACTCACGAGCCAGGCTCGTACCCGTCCCTCGAGCAGGGCTAGTGCTCTACGGACACTGCAGCCTCGTGCAGCCACTCACGAGCCAGGCTCGTGCCCGTCCCTCGAGCAGGGCTAGTGCTCCACGGACGCTGCAGCCTCGTGCAGCCACTCACGAGCCAGGCTCGTGCCCGTCCCTCGAGCAGGGCTCGTGCTCTACGGACGCTGCAGCCTCGTGCAGCCACTCACGAGCCAGGCTCGTACCCGTCCCTCTAGCAGGGCTCGTGCTCTACGGACGCTGCAGCCTCGTGCAGCCACTCACGAGCCAGGGTCGTACCCGTCTCACGAGCAAAGCTCGTGCTCCACGGTCACTGCAGCCTCGTGCAGCCACTCACGAGCCAGGCTCGTGCCCGTCACTCGAGCAGGGCTCGTGCTCTACGGACGCTGCAGCCTCGTGCAGCCACTCTCGAGCCAGGCTCGTACCCGTCCCTCTAGCAGGGCTCGTGCTCTACGGACACTGCAGCCTCGTGCAGCCACTCACGAGCCAGGCTCGTACCCGTCCCTCGAGCAGGGCTAGTGCTCTACGGACACTGCAGCCTCGTGCAGCCACTCACGAGCCTAGCTCGTACCCGTCCCTCGAGCAGGACTAGTGTTCTACGGACACTGCAACCTCGTGCAGCCACTCACGAGCCAGGCTCGTACCCGTCCCTCGAGCAGGGATAATGCTCTACGGACACTGCAGCCTCGTAGAGCCACTCACGAGCCAGGCTAGTACCCGTCCCTCGAGCAGGGCTAGTGCTCTACGGACACTGCAGCCTCGTGCAGCCACTCACGAGCCAGGCTCGTACCCGTCCCTCGAGCAGGGCTAGTGCTCTACGGACACTGCAGCCTCGTAGAGCCACTCACGAGCCAGGCTCGTACCCGTCCCTCGAGCAGGGCTAGTGCTCTACGGACACTGCAGCCTCGTGCAGCCACTCACGAGCCAGGCTCGTACCCGTCCCTCGAGCAGGGCTAGTGCTCCACGGACACTGCAGCCTCGTAGAGCCACTCACGAGCCAGGCTCGTACCCGTCCCTCGAGCAGGGCTAGTGCTCCACGGACACTGCAGCCTCGTGCAGCCACTCACGAGCCAGGCTCGTACCCGTCCCTCGAGCAGGGCTAGTGCTCTACGGACACTGCAGCCTCGTAGAGCCACTCACGAGCCAGGCTCGTACCCGTCCCTCGAGCAGGGCTAGTGCTCTACGGACACTGCAGCCTCGTGCAGCCACTCAAGAGCCAGGCTCGTACCCGTTCCTCGAGCAGGGCTAGTGCTCTACGGACACTGCAGCCTCGTAGAGCCACTCACGAGCCAGGCTCGTGCCCGTCCCTCGAGCAGGGCTAGTGCTCTACGGACACTGCAGCCTCGTGCAGCCACTCACGAGCCAGGCTCGTACCCGTTCCTCGAGCAGGGCTCGTGCTCCACGGACACTGCAGCCTCGTGCAGCCACTCACGAGCCAAGCTCGTGCCCGTCCCTCGAGCAGGGCTCGTGCTCCATGGACACTGCAGCCTCGTGCAGCCACTCACGAGCCAGGCTCGTACCCGTCCCTCGAGCAGGGCTCGTGCTCCACGGACACTGCAGCCTCGTGCAGCCACTCACGAGCCAAGCTCGTGCCCGTCCCTCGAGCAGGGCTCGTGCTCCACGGACACTGCAGCCTCGTGCAGCCACTCACGAGCCAGGCTCGTACCCGTTCCTCGAGCAGGGCTCGTGCTCCACGGACACTGCAGCCTCGTGCAGCCACTCACGAGCCAAGCTCGTGCCCGTCCCTCGAGCAGGGCTCGTGCTCCACGGACACTGCAGCCTCGTGCAGCCACTCACGAGCCAGGCTCGTACCCGTTCCTCGAGCAGGGCTCGTGCTCCACGGACACTGCAGCCTCGTGCAGCCACTCACGAGCCAGGCTCGTACCCGTCCCTCGAGCAGGGCTAGTGCTCTACGGACACTGCAGCCTCGTAGAGCCACTCACGAGCCAGGCTCGTACCCGTCCCTCGAGCAGGGCTAGTGCTCTACGGACACTGCAGCCTCGTAGAGCCACTCACGAGCCAGGCTCGTGCCCGTCTCTCGAGCAGGGCTAGTGCTCTACGGACACTGCAGCCTCGTGCAGCCACTCACGAGCCAGGCTCGTGCCCGTCCCTCGAGCAGGGCTAGTGCTCCACGGACGCTGCAGCCTCGTGCAGCCACTCACGAGCCAGGCTCGTACCCGTTCCTCGAGCAGGGCTCGTGCTCCACGGACACTGCAGCCTCGTGCAGCCACTCACGAGCCAAGCTCGTGCCCGTCCCTCGAGCAGGGCTCGTGCTCCACGGACACTGCAGCCTCGTGCAGCCACTCACGAGCCAGGCTCGTACCCGTTCCTCGAGCAGGGCTAGTGCTCCACTGACACTGCAGCCTCGTGCAGCCACTCACGAGCCAGGCTCGTACCCGTTCCTCGAGCAGGGCTAGTGCTCCACGGACACTGCAGCCTCGTGCAGCCACTCACGAGCCAGGCTCGTACCCGTCCCTCGAGCAGGGCTAGTGCTCCACGGACACTGCAGCCTCGTGCAGCCACTCACGAGCCAAGCTCGTGCCCGTCCCTCGAGCAGGGCTCGTGCTCCACGGACACTGCAGCCTCGTAGAGCCACTCACGAGCCAGGCTCGTACCCGTTCCTCGAGCAGGGCTCGTGCTCCACGGACACTGCAGCCTCGTGCAGCCACTCACGAGCCAAGCTCGTGCCCGTCCCTCGAGCAGGGCTAGTGCTCTACGGACACTGCAGCCTCGTGCAGCCACTCACGAGCCAGGCTCGTACCCGTTCCTCGAGCAGGGCTCGTGCTCCACGGACACTGCAGCCTCGTGCAGCCACTCACGAGCCAGGCTCGTACCCGTCCCTCGAGCAGGGCTAGTGCTCTACGGACACTGCAGCCTCGTAGAGCCACTCACGAGCCAGGCTCGTACCCGTCCCTCGAGCAGGGCTAGTGCTCTACGGACACTGCAGCCTCGTAGAGCCACTCACGAGCCAGGCTCGTGCCCGTCCCTCGAGCAGGGCTAGTGCTCTACGGACACTGCAGCCTCGTGCAGCCACTCACGAGCCAGGCTCGTGCCCGTCCCTCGAGCAGGGCTAGTGCTCTACGGACACTGCAGCCTCGTGCAGCCACTCACGAGCCAGGCTCGTACCCGTCCCTCGAGCAGGGCTAGTGCTCTACGGACACTGCAGCCTCGTGCAGCCACTCACGAGCCAGGCTCGTACCCGTTCCTCGAGCAGGGCTAGTGCTCTACGGACACTGCAGCCTCGTGCAGCCACTCACGAGACAGGCTCGTACCCGTTCCTCGAGCAGGGCTAGTGCTCTACGGACACTGCAGCCTCGTAGAGCCACTCACGAGCCAGGCTCGTACCCGTCCCTCGAGCAGGGCTAGTGCTCTACGGACACTGCAGCCTCGTGCAGCCACTCACGAGCCAGGCTCGTGCCCGTCCCTCGAGCAGGGCTAGTGCTCTACGGACACTGCAGCCTCGTGCAGCCACTCACGAGCCAGGCTCGTACCCGTTCCTCGAGCAGGGCTAGTGCTCTACGGACACTGCAGCCTCGTGCAGCCACTCACGAGCCAGGCTCGTACCCGTTCCTCGAGCAGGGCTAGTGCTCTACGGACACTGCAGCCTCGTAGAGCCACTCACGAGCCAGGCTCGTGCCCGTCCCTCGAGCAGGGCTAGTGCTCTACGGACACTGCAGCCTCGTGCAGCCACTCACGAGCCAGGCTCGTACCCGTTCCTCGAGCAGGGCTAGTGCTCTACGGACACTGCAGCCTCGTGCAGCCACTCACGAGCCAGGCTCGTACCCGTTCCTCGAGCAGGGCTAGTGCTCTACGGACACTGCAGCCTCGTGCAGCCACTCACGAGCCAGGCTCGTGCCCGTCCCTCGAGCAGGGCTAGTGCTCTACGGACACTGCAGCCTCGTGCAGCCACTCACGAGCCAGGCTCGTACCCGTTCCTCGAGCAGGGCTAGTGCTCTACGGACACTGCAGCCTCGTGCAGCCACTCACGAGCCAGGCTCGTACCCGTTCCTCGAGCAGGGCTAGTGCTCTACGGACACTGCAGCCTCGTGCAGCCACTCACGAGCCAGGCTCGTGCCCGTTCCTCGAGCAGGGCTAGTGCTCTACGGACACTGCAGCCTCGTGCAGCCACTCACGAGCCAGGCTCGTGCCCGTTCCTCGAGCAGGGCTAGTGCTCTACGGACACTGCAGCCTCGTGCAGCCATCACGAGCCAGGCTCGTATCGGTCCCTCCACTGACACTGCCACCAGGACGAGCTTGGCTCGTTTCTCTCACAACTACAAGTGTGTGATGTTTTCACTTGTTAATTGCTAAATCTATACACGTTACCTATGGGCATGAGCTAACGCAGAATTCATTTCCCAGGGAGCTTAGTTGGGGGGGGGGGGGGGTTGAACTATTTCTTTCTTTTCTGCTTCCAAATTTGTTCATTTTGTTGGGAATAATACAATTTTTTATACTTTTTTTAGGATTTTTTTTGAGGTGGGGAGGGGGGAGTGTTTGTGATATATGGATATCCCATCTTGCGTACGCCACTGACAATGGGTTAAGTAACTAAAGCACTTACATTGTATGTAATTTCAAATGCAAATAAGCCAAAATTGTAAAATATACAACAAATCATGGCCCACATATGGACTGCTAGAGGACACACAATAAAGGATGCACCACAGCAGGCAGTAGGCGGTACTCACATCCTTGTAGGTGTGGTACTTGTCGATGGCCCACACATGGACTGCTAGAGGACACACAGTAAAGGGAAAGTACTACAGCAGACAGTAGACGGTACTCACATCCTTGTAGATGCGGTACTGGTCGATGGCCCACACATGGACTGCTACAGGACACACAGTAAAGGGTGCACTACAGCAGGCAGTAGACGGTACTCACATCCTTGTAGATGCGGTACTGGTCGATGGCCCACACATGGACTGCTACAGGACACACAGTAAAGGGTGTACCACAGCAGGCAGTAGACGGTACTCACATCCTTGTAGATGCGGTACTGGTCGATGGCCCACACATGGACTGCTACAGGACACACAGTAAAGGGTGTACCACAGCAGGCAGTAGACGGTACTCACATCCTTGTTGATGCGGTACTGGTCGATGGCCCACACATGGACTGCTACAGGACACACAGTAAAGGGTGTACCACAGCAGGCAGTGGGCGGTACTCACATCCTTGTAGAAGCGGTACTGGTCGATGGACTGCTACGGGACACACAGTAAAGGGTGGGTACCACAGCAGGTAGTAGACGGTACTCACATCCTTGTAGATGCGGTACTGGTCGATGGACTGCTACGGGACACACAGTAAAGGGTGGGTACCACAGCAGGCAGCAGGCGGTACTCACATCCTTGTAGATGCGGTACTGGTCGATGGACTGCTACGGGACACACAGTAAAGGGTGGGTACCACAGCAGGCAGCAGGCGGTACTCACATCCTTGTAGATGCGGTACTGGCCGATGGCCCACACATGGACTGCTACGGGACACACAGTAAAGGGTGTACCACAGCAGGCAGCAGGCGGTACTCACATCCTTGTAGATGCGGTACTGGTCACTGTGGCCAGGTGTATGGACTGCTAGAGGACACACAGTAAAGGGTGGGTACTACAGCAGGCAGTAGACGGTACTCACATCCTTGTAGATGCGGTACTGGTCGATGGACTGCTACGGGACACACAGTAAAGGGTGGGTACTACAGCAGGCAGTAGACGGTACTCACATCCTTGTAGATGCGGTACTGGTCGATGGCCCACACGGTGGGCACGTGTGTGGACAGCAGCTGAGACAGTGACACCTGCTTGTTGCAGGCGCGCGCGCAGATGAGTCTCGTCTTGCCGACGGCCGTGTCTCCCACCACTACGCACTTCACCAGCTCTTGGTGAGGTTGTTCATTATCCATTATCATGACCCATTATCTAGAAGGCGGCCTGCAACAGCGAACAAACATGCGGCCGCGCATCACCACAGCTGAACACCGCACTTCTAACCACTGCACTCCCTCCCATGAAGAACACTGAACAGCAACACAACTACCCTGCACATACGACGACTGACGTTGTCAAACAAGTTGCGACACTGCTTATACATCACAAGATAAGGCGGAGTTGTCGGAGGTCTATTTTTCTGAAGATAAGAAGTTCAAACCACTCATAAAGCATTGTCCCTACGTTAAAGCACACGCACGACATTTTTTTCTGAAATTATAACTTCAGTGAAGTCATCAAGCAAAGTCCAAATTAAGACGCAATAGGGGAAAAAAATGCTATAATTACGCCTTTTGGCCAACCAAACAATCATCGTACAAGCAGGGTCGAAACTTATGTGCTGAGATGAAGTATTGTAAACTAAAAGTATGTTTTATACGCCTAAAATAAAATACACTGACAATTTTGCACTTGAGATTAGTATTTAAACATCTGCATTATAATCTCATTTTTAAAAAAAACACACAGACTTTTACAATAATGCAGGATTTTAAATATTGCAAAGGAGAATGTTCCGTAAAATGCTGCTTTTAAAAAGTGCCAAAGGAAAATCTGAGTAATAAAAATGTATTAGTAAAGCAATTCACCTTTTTTTCATTACCAATGACAAGTGAAAGTGTTGTTTCAAACATAAAAATTTAGATAAAACTTGACAGTATACAATAATACCAGACAAAAGTGGTATTGCGTTTTTCATGCATTGTTTTGAATCACTTCAGAACCGAGACAAACAGCGATCGACTACAAAATACAAAAAAAAAAAAAACTAACATAATACACAATAAGAGTGAGGACACGGAACTTTGGTAGACACGCTAGACCATTCATCTTGACCCAATAAGCATTGTATGCCCTAAACTCCATTTACCCTGGCTTAAAATATTTATTTCAGTACCTTAACAATTTAACATATCAATCAGGTGTACTGTTTATATATATTTTTTTTCAATCATCAACTGACAGTGTTATCACTAGAAGTTCAATATCCAGCTGTGTGGAAGATAAAACTATTTCCCACGCATGGCAAAGGCCTCTGGGAAAGACAACAGCAGTGATTGAAAGATAAACACGGTTGCTATGTGACCTGGCTGAAACAATGACCGAAGGAAGAAAATACGATAAACAAGATCTCCACGTATTCCGCAAAGACACAAACAAAAATCCACTGCATCCACAAGCGGTTCTGGATTTGGAGGAACGTCATTTTCCTTGCTACCTCAATTTTCAAAACCGATATAAATGATAATTCTTACCAAGAATAGCTCTCATACGTAGGCTTTAACATTTCACACAGCGTAATAGCTTCTTTGTACATTTCGTTTTAGTTTGAAATTATAAATACAGGTTAAATTTGAAGACAAAACTTTAAACAAAATATATATTAAAATCTACGAATCACAAAGTTGTGTTCACCTGTTAGTTGATTTCTGTGGTTAATTTACGTGCTTGTTTACATAATTTTGTTTTGTGGTTTTTGACGAGACAACGTCTAATAAATCGATGAACGCCGGCTGCACGCACGAAAAAGTGTCCCGTTACGAACATAGTCCCGTTACGCGGTGTCCCGTTACGCTCATTGTACGCTTGCGTCGCATCTATCTCTCTTCCACTCGATTGGAACAAACATCGATTTGACTTTTCCGAGGCACATTAAACCTGAAACAGCGCGGGCCGTAAGGTCGAGGGAGACGCGCGGGCAAGGCTGCAGGCAGCGGGCATCGCCCGGTTCTCGACCTTATGGCCTCGGACACGGTCGGGCCTTCCGCGTACACGCGACGGCCGCACCGACGGATCGATAGTTCACACGACCCCACTCCGGCAAGTCGACACATCTCGAACACGCGCCAACGTGGGAAGCCTTCTTTTCACAGACGAGAGAGCCAAACGCCCGATCGTGCAGCTTCTGTTTTTTTTTTGTTCATTGTAAATGTGTTGATAACATGATACTAATGGTCTATTAGGTTTGGTTAGCTACATTATAAATACTTTAAAACATCGTGGACGGTTGATTTGGTTACGATAGCTACATTAAAGATACTGTGAAATCATGTAAACTGTTTCCTAGCATGAACTTCGGGGAACTTCGGGTGTGGCTCTCCCGTCTGTGAAATGAAGGTTTCCCACGCTTTAACGCTCACGAGTCGCCATATTGCGTAGGTGGTAGAGGTGGGTTGTTACAGCAAATTTCGGTATCAGTTTCAACCAGTTAATGATACAGTAATGTACTGGTTACAAGTCGCTGATACTTCTGTATCAGCAACAGCAGTAGCAGTCCCAGGAAGCAGCATTCTCGTTACAGGTTACACATCCTCCGTGCCGTCATCACCAGCGTAAAAAGGTATGAGTTTTCTCTTTCCACGTTCTTCGTAAAAAGGTATCAGTTTTCTCATTCTACATTCTTCGTAGTCGAAAAAAAGGGTATCGGTGTTCTCTTTCCGCGCCTTTCGTAATCTGAGTCTTCAGTCTTCGCAAGAAGCACGCACTGCGCACTGAGCGTACTTTGATATGGGACAAAAACAAAACGACTCGTAACAATTTCGCTCTGCGCCTCTCCTTCAACGCCTTCTACTGTGCTTCCTCCCCTACATTCTTTCCCTTCTTTATCCCTTATTCGTCGTGCCGCTCCCTCCCCTTTCACAAGCTCCGCCCAAGTGACCGTCATCTGCGATCGGGTTCTGCGCACATTGGCCGTGGTGTTGTTCCAGGCGAATTATGAACTGATACTAAAGTACTTGATACTTGAATAATGTACTCGTTTGCAGTACCTAATACAGGCGTGTATCAGTACCAAGTAACAGATTGTTACTCTGCAACCCACCTCTAGTAGGTGGCGCTGCGAGCGGGAAAACAACAAAGCAGTGCTCGAGCATGAGCTTATCTGAAACTGTTTGAGTTGACTCTGGCGTGACCTTGAACCAACACTCTACAACGCTCACAGTTGATAATATTAAAATTTATAACTGGCCATACTTTCACGGACATGCTGCACGTTGAAGTTATTCACTGTGAGGGGTTAAAGTATTGTGTTTTGAAATATTCGTAAAAAAAAAAAAAAAAAAAAAAAACTTAATACATGTTTTTTTTTAAAAAAAAACAGCAAGGACGGCTCATTAACCGCCAAATTAATTGTACTGTAAAATCATTTTATGGTTGCTTGGCAATTAACTTTTTAATATGTAGCTATCCAGGGCTGGGAAACCGTTTACATGATTTCACAGTATCTTTAATGTAGCTATCCTAACCAAATCAACCGTCCACAATGTTTTAAAGTATTTATAATGTAGCTAACCTAACCTAATGGACCATTAGAAATCATGAGTTGTATATTTATTTACAATTAAACAAAAAAAACGAAGATGCACGATCGGGAGTTTGGCTCTCCCGTCTGTGAGAAGACGGCTTGCCAACGTGAGTATTCGGGTCTGTGCAATATAGAATGTACATCATAGGCTTCCCGGCAACACCCCCACCCTCTTAAAACAAAACACGGCCGCGCTAGTCACGTGTTCGGTGACGTCATTCTCTCTTCCCCCCCCCCCTTCCCTAAATAAACTTTACTAGAAGGACTTTGTCTGACAGTGTGACAGGTCCTTCCGAGAGTTAAGACGGAATGCTAATTTCCTTGCTACAGGTCTTTCCCAACTTTCGCCAACCAGAAACAACGTTTATCGACGTGTCCCGTTTTTTGTTTTCTGAATGGAAGAGAGGACAAACATGGCACTACGCTGTGTTGCATGCACGATGATGAAGAAAAAAAAAATCCAGTCATGGGGACTGTCAACAGAAGTGAAAACTCAAAAATTTGTTCTTAAATGTGTAATATGACATCATTTCTACGTCAAATGTACGTAAGAAAATGATTTTGGTATTATATCAGTACGATGTCAGCATATCATTTATCCTTACATCATTTTTTAGTCACAACAGATGTCAGTGGTATGTAAAAAATTACCTAGCTATGACTTACCAGTGATGTCAGACCTAGGTCATGTATTCACGTGGTCAAATTAACTTCACTTACTGCTGCTACAGCATGTCGGTGATGCGAACACATGAGTTTTGCCCCTACCAAAAATCGCTCAACGCAGCTAAATAAGTTTTCACTTCAAAAAATTATCCGATTCCTTACAAGCACAGTTTCAAGAAACTCTATAAATAATAAATATCTGAATAAAATACGATTCAAATAAAAAAAATGTATATAATGCAATAATTCCACAACGAACGTCATACTGAAATAGCATGACTCCACTTCCAACTTTCCTACGACACCTGAAATGCTACGAATGTTGACTGCCGAATAAACTCGTAATCATGTTGCTTATCCAACTGTATAACAGAGATATTATCTTTGAAAGATTTGTGCAATGGGAGTGCATGACTTGATGTAAGCTTTTGGACATACGCCATTGCTATGCACATGTATGTCTGTAGAAGAAAACTACAAAAAACACAAAAGACAAAAACACAAATTAAGCAAAAATTGCTGTTGTCAGGATATAAACACCACACAATACTCCACAACAGGAATATGGTCAACAAAGAAAAACAAAGAAAAATGAACCAACAAAACGAAAAACCCCACAAATGTAACAGCACAAAAATACCTAATCCAAAAAATTCAGCACAACAGTTGAAACAAGACAAAAACTTAGCAAAACGAAAAGACGAAACAAACACAATCGTTTTCCCAAAAAAAAGAGAACGAAAAAAAAAACCCACAAATGATGAGAGCACAAAAATATTGAACCCAAAAAAATTCAGCACAACAGTCAAAACGAGACAAAAACACGAAACAAACATAACAGAGCAGAGGTACCTCGCACGGTTCAACATGAAGTGTAAAAGAATCTGGACATTTTTGTCTCTCGGGAAACTAGAAATTTGTCATCACAAAATTGAGGAACGTGCAAACACTTTTCGTGTTCGAATTTTCTGAAATACACCAAACTTGAGTGGATTAGTAGGCTTGTCAATACTGATTAAAACTCTCAGTAAGAAGCCATGATTGTACTCACACGCAAATTATTATGCCAGCATTTAGCATTCGCGATATTACATTAGTAGCATAAAATAGCCGAACATGCACCTGGGTTCTGTGTGAGGATTGAGGATGGGGGTCAATTATTGGCGGCCATCTTGGATTTTGACTTCACGGCGGCCATCTTGGATGAACCTGACCTTGGCTTTGCTTGGCTTTAGACATTCAAATTTGCAGAAATTTGCTAAAGAATCGCAAAAATGTTGCCTAAATTTGTCAAACATTCGCCAATATTGGCCAAAAATCTAAAAAAAATAAATAAAAAAAAGTGCATCTATTTATGTACGCGCGTGAGAAGTTTTACTTCTTTGGCATCATTAAAAAATAGTTTTTAATTGCATGCAAATAATTAATTACAATAAAATAATAAAAGGGCTGGATTAAGATAGTCAACACAGTCAATAAAGTTCTGTTTAAATTTGAAAAATTAAAAAAATAAAATTTAGAGAATAAATATTAATGACAATTTGTACTAAATATTATAAAATTCTTATTTTTAAATATTTATTATTATTTAATATTTTAAAAGAAAATAAATATATTTAATAATAAATTAAAAAATTTAATATAAGTTTATTCATTTTTTTAAATATTTATTATTTTCTTAATTTAATATTCACTTATCATTTTTATCAAAAAGGTTTCATTAAAATTGTTCATTTATTTTTATAAATATTTATTATTTATTCAATTTAATAATAAATATTAAAAAGTTAATATTTTAATTTGATGTTCGATTTTAATTTTTATCACAAATTTTTTATTAAAAGTTTTATTAACTTTATTTCTTTATTTTGTAAATATTAAATAACCAATAATAAGTATTTAACATTAATAATTTAATAATATTTAGTATTAATTATATTAGATAATATTTTAATTTATATCAATAAATAATACATACGGATAGTTAACCTGAATTATATTGGAGCACTTGAAAAAGTATATAAGCACAATTTTTTTTTTACTAATATTTACGAATAGTAAACTCATTAATCAGAATGTTTAATTTAAATCACTACTGAATATAATTTATTAGCGCATATATAATTCGCACTTGTATGAAACTAAAACACGTGTTGTGAATGTAGAAACTAGAAACATGTGGATAAATATTATAAATATGAAAACAGTGATCAGAGGCGACCCAACAAGCGCTACTAATAGAGGTTCTATTTCTATTTTGTTGGTAGCTTTTTTTTGAGACAATGAGCGGTTTAGCGGGCTGCAAACTGTTAATTTTGTGTTACAGTGATGCGCGCGCATCTTAAAATTTCACTCTCACCATTTTTTCATAACGCGCATAAAGAAGTATAACTTCAAAAATTCATGGAAAATAAAAATTTTCCTCTTTCGAAAGAAATATATATTTTATTTCCTCCAAAAATATGAAGGGACCAAATTTCCTCGATGAGTGGTGATTTTCCTCAGAAAAGCCATTTTCCTCAAAGAGGGGCAATTTTTCTCACAAGCCCCATCAGAGCTTATGACCCTGACATCAGCAACCATTTTGAGTACTGCAATTTATTTAAATATTACGTCACATCCGCCATATATGGATTCTAAAACCTTCCAACATCTTGGTATCCACTATTTTTTTGTCATGACTTCACCGTTGCACTTTTCGTTACTGTTGCTATACTGAAAATCTGTAATTTATCAGAAAAAAAAGCCGTCGCTCTGTCCAGGACTGATGTTAGCGGAACGAATACGGTGAACAACTGTGTCTTCTCTGTCTTTCCCAGCGCCGTGTTAGTGTCTGCACTCACCACCAGGCCTCAGCACTAGCGCTAACTGTACCAGTACCGCGCGCTTATCTCTACTTCCCGTCACACATTTCCCTGGCACTCACGCACTCACTCCAGCCAAATGCCGTACGCCGATAGCTAAGATGTTACACATCTAAAACTACTCTAGTCCCCCATGTACTAGTATTTTAAATTTCTTAAGGGCGAAAAAAAACATTAAATCTTCGTATTCGAGTTACTCTAGAAAAGGCTTTTTTTTTTTTTTTTACACTGCGTAAAGCCCGAGCAATGATGTTTACTTCAGTTACACACACATACATATACATATAATACATACACACACATATACACAAACACACTTAATCCATTGTACTGCAAAAAATTGTTTGTGCCAAAAGTTGTGTACAAAAATTCCGATCTTCTTTGTAACTAATAATTTCAAAATAGTTAAGTGTATTTAAATAATCATAATTTTTAACGCGAGTACATACAACCACCTTATTTATTTAATATATGTGCTTCTCTCTACATTTACTATTTTTCCGTTACATTTTTTTAATGTGGTTTAGAGTAAAAATCATAAGTTCATGTTATCTGGCTTCGCCACATGTTTAAATAATACGAACACTAAAAATTAATAAATAATATTAACTAGCTGCAATTTTGGATTTTTGTTGGGGAAGTTAAAATACTGTAGAAAATAAATAAATATATCTGTGCATAGCAGTGAAACTAAGAAACGTACACAGGTTTTTTTTAGAGTTTATCATTAGGTAATTTAAACCTCAACAAATTACCAACCTATATTTTTTTTGTAAGGTCACGTATTTCACGCCTGGAAGGATGAAGCTCGCCGCAAGTTAATTTTATTTTTAATAAGTAGTTAGGTGCTACTGCGAGCGAGGAACTGTTTCACTCCCGACGCAGGAAAACTTCCCGTCGAGTTTTTAGTTAAATTTGACGTCGCGAGCGGAGAGGGTGAAATGCCGGCCGCGTAAAAAAAGTTATTTTTTTTTTGAGGTCACTGACTACTAACAGACGTCCATAGTTGAGTCACGTCGCAATAAATTCCGGGCGAGTCTCAATTTAAAACGACAAACTTTGGCTGTAGGTTCATCAGGACAAAAAAAAAAAGTTGGAAACATAATACGACTTACGATCTTTACGTAGGTACTTCCCACGGCTGGTATCAGTCTCCGAAGTTCGAGCTGAACAACATTTTTTTGACGTGAAAACGTCTAATAAATCGATGAAAGCCGGCTGCACGCACGGAAAATTGTCCCGTTACGCTCATTATACGCTTGCGCCGCATCTATCTCTCTTCCACTCTATTGGAACAACCATCGAGTTGACTTTTTCGAGGCACATTAAACTTGAGACACTCCCATTCGTTTCCTACTTTTCCTATCATCGTCCTATCCTTAACAGAATAACACAGATTGGAAGAAGTTAAATAGCAAACGTGTATAAAAGTTAAAGTTAAAATAATCTCTTCGTTAAAGCAATAAACATATTTGAATTAATGATTGCAAATAAAAGTAAATTTATCAATTAAATTGTAGATTTCATTTCACTCCTTCTTTGTATCCATACAAAATAGTGATAATTCAATAAAAATTATTCAATTTTATTCAGAAAAGTATGCAATCATTTCATTAATGTTTTGTTATGACGTTATCACGTTAAACTATCGTCCGTAAACCGACTTTACAGACAACCAATTTTCATTTACTGTGAATAACTGAGAAAATTCGTCCGGTGGAACATTTGAGTTTCTTCATTACGCTTAATTAAATGGAGTTCTACAAACCAAAACGAATTTTGTCACTGTAGCAAAATTATCTCATTGAAAAAATTATGAGGGTAGAAACACGCCGCAAAAATATGTGAAAAATAAAAATATTTCAATTAAATATTTTTGTTATATGGACAAGTATTGCTGACGTTGTAAAACTTTGTTCAATTGAACATTTATTGCCAGATGCTTAACGTTCTATCTTAAATACTTTGTCTATTATTTATCATAAAAATTTAGTTTAGCTCCAACTCCAAAGACGTGTAGCCTACCAGCCTTGGGAAACACTTTAGAACTTAAGTTATAGCTATAAATATTGTTAACGATTTATAACAATGTGGGGAGAACTGGATCCGTAAGGGATATCCCAAATTAAGTTTTATTACAGTTTTTATTGATTACTAATATTTACGTATCTAATAAATAATCTTAGTTAAAATGTCTAATCACCAATTACCCGCACTTAAAAATGTTTTACACAGTCCGCACTCCTCACTGGACCGCACTCCACGCGTAACTCTGTCGCAAAAAAAAAAAACCTGCGGAGGCCGGCGTCGCTGCTTAAATAGTTTGTGTCGTCCTTCCAGAACCGACGAGAGCGACTGGAGCGAGTCGCGACATCCCGACCCGCGCCGACCCGAAGCGTCGAGAACAGCGTGGAAAGTCATAGCGCCACGCGGGGAGGGGAAGGAGGGGAAGGAGGGATAGGCTAAGACCCTTGTAATCCGACCAGGCGCGCGCGGCATGCCTCCCGTCAGCGGACGGCGCGTTGACGTCAGAGGCCGTGGGCGACCTGGCATCGCGGTCTGGTCTCTTCGCGTTCCTAACAATATTTATATATTGTTACGATCGTGGGTTCGTAAAGAATAGCCCAATTAAAGATTTGTATCACACTCAGTTTTATTTATAGCCACTATTTACATTACTAGCAATAATCTTATAAAATGGCAAATAATCAATTGCACTTTAAAAAAACGTTGCTTTCCCAGTCACTCGTTTCCACACACCACACACCTCGCTAAGGCGCACCTCTCGCCGCAGCACCCCTCTTGGGTCTCCGTCGCCGCACTCCGCCGCCGCCGACGCACTTGCCTTCGCCGAGGATCCGCTCGACGCCTCGCTCGGAACTTCGCTCGGGACTCCGCCACACCCGCGGCACTATCGCCCCGGAAACTCCGCCGCGGGAGAACTCCCGACTGAACTCTCTCTCTCCCTCTGAACTCCGACTTTTATATCAGCCCAGGCGCTTTCCAGAAATCACGAGCGCGGCTGGGGCCGTTCGCGTCATTCCGTAACCGACCCGACGGCAGAAATCTCTCGAAACACGTGTCGGCGGCTCGCGTAACTCCGCAGCTGTCAGGTTTCGGATGTCAAACTAACAGCACCGCGCGGGGAGATGAGGGCTGGAGGGAGGGGAAGCGGCGACCCAGGTGCGCGCGGAACGTCTCAAGTTGCGCGGCCACGTGATGTCAGCCAGCTGTGCGCCTGCACGTGTCGCGGCCTTGCTCATGTTCGTAACATTATGTTATCAACCTCATATTTTCGCGACGAACCAGTTGGTCTACTTCGGACTCGCTCCATTATAAAATCGATTCAGCAGGTCGTAGAGAGAGAGACAGCACCGCGAAGAAACGGGACTGCAACAGACGAGGGTCACTATCTGTCAAGGGCCGAGGAAAACCAATCAGCACTGCAGTTCGTGCGCATTTCCGGGGCTCGGTGCAGCGATTAAATGCAGTCCGCGCGCACCGCTGCGCCCCCAGCCGGCGTCACGGAGGAAAGACGTGTTTGCGATCATTGTCCATGACATCGCCGCTCGAAGCCAAACGTACAAGCTCCGACAGCGCGATAATTAACTGTTCACACGTTAAAGAAATAATCATCTCACTAAAAAAAATAAAATTGGTTGTCTGTAAAGTCGGTTTACGGATGATAGTTTGACGTGACAACAGTAGGTATATATAGTTCATATGGGGACAGGGGAGGGGGGAGGGGGATTCGGGGATTCGAAGCGGCCATCTTGAATTACGTCACTTCCGGCGGCCATCTTGGATTACGTCACTTCCGGCGGCCATCTTGGATTACATCAAGTCCGGCGGCCATTTTGTTTTCTAGAACTTTCCACCATTTTGAGTTTCGTCTGCCATCTTGAAAATCTTTATTTATCATCTGATTTTAATGAAAAAAAAATTAAAATTAAAAAAACTTAAATAATCAAAATTTTAAAATAAAATTAAAAAAATATTATTTAATAAAATTTCAATTAAAAAACCTACGCATCGAACACCCCACTCCTCTACATTACGAATACACCATCTAACACCCCGCTCCTCTGTTACAATGACATCATCATCGAACACCCCACTCATCCCTGTTACAATTTTTCGTTACATCCACCATCTTGGAAAATCATAATTATTAACTTAGAAAATCAGGAAAAAAAATATATGTATATATACCATCGTTGACTGCTGGAGGCAGCCATCTAATTTAATGGAGACCGCCATCTTAATTTCATCTGAAGGATGTCATCATCGGGTGTAGGTTTCTAAAGTACGTAGTGTACGTAAGGTAGAGTTTCTATCCCGTACCAGCATTATTATGACCCTTATAGACAAAAATCCACAAAAATCCACAGTAATTTCGTTGTTGTAACCACCATTTTTTCTTAAAGTCTTATCATTTATAGGTTTTAACTAAAATATATGTTATTTGTACTAACATTGTGGATGTGATAGTTAAAGTAATGATAATATTAAAAAAAACATTTATTACCCCATCTTAGCGAGGCCAGAAATTTTTCAGAGTCCTAACTCACAAGTAATATTCTCTTCTCATGTTTGCGTACTCGTATTTAAAAGGCTGCATGGAAGCAATTATTTTTAATGTCTGTGTATAATTACATTTCTAAACAATTTCATGTTTGCGTATCCATGTTTTAAAAGCTGCATGGAAGCAGATATTTTTAATGTCTGCGTTCTATTTCACTTTTATAAACAAGTTCGTGTTTCCGTACATGTGTTTAAAAGCTGCATGGAAGCAGATATTTTTAATGTTTGTGTATAATTACATTTCACCATTCTGTAAGACATTTATAAGTATCAGTACCTCGTGGGATATTGGTTCTATATTAAAAATAATAAACAATATGTAGGTAAAATTGTATTTATTAAATTAAGAACATATTTTACACAACAAAAGTGGAGCAAAAACAGAAACTACACATCAAAAAACTGAAACTTTACAACAAAAATGGATACTATACATCAAAAGCATAAACTGTACAACAAAAATGGAAAACTGTACAGCAAAAACATAAACTGTACAACAAAATGAAAACTATAAAACAAAAAACAGAAAAACTATACAACAAATGGAAACAACTACCAAACTGCCAAACTATTTAAATCAAAAACTATTTACAGAAAAAAAAAATTATTCGTCGCCTCCAACATATCCGTGGGGGACTGTGTGGATACCATCTTCGCAAATCAGCCGTTTGTCGTCCTCCCACGTTATGGCCAGCTTATTGCTGTACTCAGTATAGAGTATGTGCTGACGGGAGCGAATTGCTCTAACGCCTGCCCTCATTGTGCCGTGGTCTTGCAGGGCATCCAGGTAGTCATCGAATGTTATGTGGTTTTTGACCACACATCGCTGGATGCCCTTGGCCTTTTTCTCGCTCTTACCACCACACCTGTAGGCGTAGAGTTTGGCCCGTAGGCTTACAAACTCCTCCATTACTTCTCCCCCACATTCATCTTTGAATTTACCGACAACTTTCTCGTTGATGGGGGAGAAGCATGGGTGGTCGGAAGGGTAGCAGCTGGTGTCGAATTTAGCCATCAGTGTAGGGTCGGCTTTGAGGTCTGAGTAAAAGTCTGTTGTCTGGATCTCATACACAAAACTGTCTGTATCCATATACATCAGGTGAATATTGTCATGGTAACGGGGTTTCATGGTATTGTAGTGGAATTCGTACATGAGAGTCTTTGAAAGATCTAGTACAGCCAGTCCGGCATAAATCGGCTTGTCGAAAATGATGGTCTCGTGATTAAGGTGGACTAGAGACAAATTCGGTTCGTACATTGTACGGTCCTTGAAGGACGGACGACACACCAACTTCTTGAACCTCTTCTCAGAGCACACCAACTCCATTTTGAGCCTCCGCCTTTTATTTTCCATCAGTTTACCAAATGTCGAGTTCACAGCGAGCTTAAAGAACTCCTTCTCGAACTCGTTAGCTGCTGTTTTCCGCTTGTTGGTATTCAGTCGAATATAGGGCTCCAACCATGCCGACTGCTCAAACTGCAGGACTCGGTGTATCTTAGTCACTCTCAGCCCATGAGATACCGCTTGCTGGAGGTTTTTGTAGTGGACAATGTAGTGCTCTTTATTTTCAAGTGTTGTCATCAGCTTTGATTGATTTGAGCCGGGCGGACACTGATTTACGGGAAGAAATGGCAGGTCTTTGTGACTTTCGTGGAGCTCGGGAGGGTACTCCACATCACACTCAATAATGTAGCCTGTAGGAGAATCATCTGGGACAGACACGACATCAATTGATGTGTCTGCCCATTGGAAATGCCGAATTGGAAGCGGCAGAGACATCGCCCACCCGTACAAATTATTCGCATCAATGTACTCCAGGAATGTGGATGGCTTGGAAGCATCATATGTCTCAGGTATGTAGGAGTTATTGGCTACGCAATGTCGTTTAATGCTTTGCGCTACTCCCCCCCTAATACCAGCCTCCACAAACATGTACATATCGTAATCGGTAAGAAGCTCTAGCTGTACACCTGTGGTTCGAAGCATCGCATCGAAAGCGAACCCTGGACAAGAAATATAGTGAGACGGATCTAGGCTGTATGTCTCCAAACATATGGAACGAAAATTCTCGAATACATCCGCCAAAATCAGAACATCCGTCTTTAGGTACAAGTCAGCGTACTCCCCCAAAGTAGCACACTGAAACTTGTCCCAGACTTTCACTGCATGAGCGTACTCCATCTCTGAAATCATGGAATCAGTCAGACTATTGTAGAAATCATCGATGGATGGAAGACGAGTATCATCTAGTCGAGCAAAAGAATCCACATAATCATACGGGAATACACCCTTGCGGGTAACCAACTCCAACTCATCAGGCGCGAAAAACTCGGTAGTACTTATAAACTTGTCTGCAGGCAAGAACTCAGCGAGCGAAGCAAGACCCCGACTCATAAAACGGAACGTATCGACAAACTGAATGCTGAACTTATCATGTAACTTCTTGGAAAAAGTTATCAGCTTCTCCTCTGAATTCGGAATGATGAAGATGTCTTTACTATCATACCCCAACTTCCTGATAATGAAGTTCTGATCGTATGCCAGGTTGTGGAAGAACACAATCAACTTTTTTGGTCTGCGCCTGAGAAGGTTGCAGTCATTACATGCAGGCCCAATAAATTCGCCGGTGAAGTGATTGTGGTCACGAACTTTCTTTACAGTTCCTCCGAACTTTCCTCCACAGTAGCAACAACACCTTGCTTGCAGAAAAGCAGTGTTTTGTGCATGTGTGAGCGGAGTCATAGGAACAGACGTAGAAAATATTTTCTGTACATCATGTCCAATCTCCACAATGCGGGATATGAACTTATCCTCTGCATCACAACCGCGATACAATTCAGGCTCTGATGGAAGTGCTGAAGTGAGGTGTGCAGGAATGATGGTATTATCAGCTTTCACGTAAATACAGTAGCTGTATGCTTTATGCTTTTGGTACTGCAGCGTGTATGACTCATCAGGATTCGGGTGACATGTATGGATTTTCTCTAGAATAGCTTCAAAGTCGCAATATACCACGATGGGCATCTTATCACTGTGATGGAAGTTTTTGAACTGCAGAACAGGAGGCAAGCCATTTTTATCGGGCGATGGCATCTCCATCCTAACAGCAGCATGCTCTTTGCAGAGCTCACGGTGTTTTTCCAAACACCGAAGACCAGTGAGCCCGCTAACCCTTTCCTGATCATCATAATGCTTGAAGCATCTTTTACAAACATGAATAGCATCATGATGTGTAGTGATTTGGGCCCGAACCAGGGCAGAAAAATTAGTGATGTAGGCGAAATGGGATGAATCGTCATTGACCAAGAGCAGAAGATCGAAATGATGTTCTTTTTCTTCAGGAGCGACTCGAGCAGGAACAACATTCAGATTCTCGTCGATACTGTAGATGTTGATGGAGACTCCGGGGTTCTGTTTTTCAAACAGTGGTATTTGCTTGATTGGAGTAGGGAAGTCAATGTTGTTGAAGTTGAACTCCCCCTCCAAGTCATGGTAGCGCTGGTTGACACGTTCAGGATGCTCACCTTCCACGTACTTCACAAGAATCGACCACTTAAAGCACATGTGGTCTTCGAGGTTTTGCGGATTTATCACTGCGTATTTGTCTTTGATGCATGTAGGTAATTCGATGTAGGAGCTGGCACGGAGTGGATCGAGATTATTTATCCGTAGTTGAAGCCGCTTAACGGCCGACAAAGTCCATCCGGACCCCTTCCCCATGTAGTCTTCCTCCTCCTTGCAGATCTTAGAGATGGACTCGGTAACTGCCTCCACAACCTCATGAACTGCGTAGAGGGGGACATTCATGGTTTTGAAGGCCCTCTTGTCTTCACAGGCATCTACGGGTTTTTCGTAGACGCACTCGAGCACGATATTGAATTTGAGAGGTCCGTTCTCTTCAATCTCCTCCACAAGTTGGTTGATTATTTTGTTCTTGATGGAGTCCAGGTACTTACAAATATCCTTGGCAGAACTTGACGTATTTTCTGCCACGTACGTCTTAAAGTTACCCTTGAAACCCACTTCGGCGGTGATGAAGCCGTGGGTATTGGCCAAACCAGTCCCGGTCACCACCTTTGTTCGGCTGGTCGAAGGGTTGGGCGTAACTGCAGGCTTAACTGCTACCATCCTCTGCTTCTTTGTTGGAGGCAGAGCAGGCCCCTTGCATACCTTGATGTGGGCTTTTAACTTATCAGCCCTGGCGAACTCCTTAGCACAGTTGTCGCAGGTATGTGCTATGCGGTTTGGGTTAAGACCGCAAGCCGACTTCTCATGGCGTCTAGCCAAATCAGCACGGGCGAAGGCCTTGTAGCAGAAGCTACACCGCATGCCTGATGTCGTAGCGACAGCTCCAGCACATGATGCAAGGTGCTGCTGCATCTTATCGCTGCGTGCAACCATCTTTCCACATAGGTGGCACTGCTGGTAGTCACGATGCTGGTTCTCGGCACACTGTCGCTCGTGCCGGTAGCGGTTGTGGCCTGCCGTGAATGTAGCAGAGCAGAAATGGCATTTCTGAACGGTAGACGCCATCATCACGGCAATCGGTAGACTGGTCTCAACGTACGGAACACGTAACGGTAGCTCGACGCACGGAGAACTATAACAAAATAATTAAGAATACAATGTAGCTAGATGTTAACACGAAAAAGTTGCAAACATAACCTCAAAACTCTATCCCTTAAGCCTACTAACCTAAACTGATAGCAATGTAACTAAATAAAAAAGTTACAAACATAACCTCAAAACTCTAGCACTCAAGCTTACAAACCTAAACTACTAGCATTGTTACTAAATAAAAAAAGTTGCAAACATAACCTCAAAGCTATTCCTTCATGTACAATCCTAAAAATGGTAGAATATTTAAAGTACTGATAAAAGTTAAAGCTGAAAAATATTCAATGCTAACTCAAAATGATTGATTACATAACCTCAAAACTACACTAATTCACAACTCAAAAATGCTAGAATATTAAAGTACTGTTAAAAGTTTAAGCTAAACAATTCCTGGTTACCCACACATAAGTGTACAGAGAAAAAAAATAGCTAGCATATAACCTACGAAAAAGCTGAGAAACATAAAAATATTAACGAAACATGTAGCATACCTCAGAAAACGATGAAGTGGAGCTGTAGAACACGAAGTAGCGTTGGCGGTAGAAATCGTGGTAGCAGCGAAACTCACACACGAACTAGCTCACTCAAACTCCAAGAACACACTGAAGCTCCGACAGCTAATCCTGGCCTTTTATAGCCTCGGACCTGCCTGTTCTTGGAAAAACCATTAGGAACAGAGTATTTCTGTTGTATCCACCAATAGGAATGTAGTACATGGAAGTACCATTGTCTTCGGAAAAACCCAGCATGACTCATTTGCATGTCGTAGCAGGTCTGTGAGGGGTGGGGTTAGAAATGTAACCTGACAGCCAAACATGGGAAACCACTCTCGGGTAAAACCACTAATGACCTAGGTGATTAGAGATTAGGGCGCGAGGCACTGCCTGCATCGTGACTCATCACTCAGGAATGTCGTCTCGCAGTGTCGAGGGGACCCAAACAATAGACTTAACCGTGCATGTCACAACTGGTACATTAGTCCGCGACTTTGTAGCGCCATGAGGCGCTCATGAATGTCTGAGCCTGCCACAAACAGCTCGTCAAAGTGTAATCACGAAGCACTCGAGCTTCAGTCATGACGCGCATGCTGCAACAGGCCCGTTAGTCACCGACTTCGTGGCGCCAAGCTGACACTCGGGTAGACAGGTAGCTAAATGATAATACTAGTAATGCAAGGAAATAAAACAATCGGGTATGTTTAATACATTTATTAAAAGTAAGAACACATTACAAAACTAAAACATTAAAAATTTATTCTACATTTATTATGACCAACATTCGTTTAAAAATTTTTAGCATTTCATTGCGAATGATCAGTTGAACATCCACAGTATGACACAATTTGCTGATGTTCCAGGAACAACCCTTTTCACAAACATTTAAGGAGACTTTCCTTAAGCTTTCTTTTCATTGGTCAAATAAAACATCTCCCTCTCTTCCCCTTTTACAATGATGCTGCTTTACCATCATGCTAAAATTCTGTAAGACAATAAAAAAATTTACTTCCCTTAAACCTTACGGTAGAAATTTCATCCTAGGTTGCTGTTACTGCATCTAGAAATTAAAAAAAATATTATCTCATACAGGTTTTATTTACATGTTATACTTAACCATCCTACCACACACACGCACACACATTCACACACTTACGCACATGCGTGCGCATGCGTGCACTGAGATGAAATACATACTTGCCCACATAATGTACTTTTATTTACAAAGGCAACATATTAAAACACATAATATTTAAATTTTGTGTAGATTGGATGGTACTAGAAAACCATACTACAAAACGAGCGGACAACACTTGAGTCTTTATTATGATTGGGCTGACGGATTGCCTCTGGAACGCCCTTGTTACCTTCAACGACTCAGAATTAATACTTTTTATCCATCAAAAAACAACAACAGTTTAACTAAGCAAACATACACCCCACACCCCTCAAAAATTGTTATTACACAATGCATTATTTACATGGTAGGAGACCGCACAAACGAAGTGCGCAACTTCAGATTAGAAATATTGATTAAAATAACTACTAAAGATGCTAATTTGTTTATGAAAAAATTGCACATGAAATACAGACACTTGGTTATTTACACACACACACACACATACATACATACATACATACATACATACATACATACATACACACATACACCCTGCATGGCTTCAGAAGTAAGTACGATATTTTGAAAACCACTCAAGACTTACATCTGTTTATGAAAAGGAGCTAAATATTAAAAAAATTTCAAAGTTAATTTTAGAGATGAAATATCATGTGCAAGTCCTTGCATGCGAGAACATTTTATTACGCAATTATCTTCATTTTTCCCAAACCATAGGTCTGATGTTTGGATACCACACAAATCTCATACTTAACATATGCACTACGAGATGACTGCACGCCAGTCCAAGCCCCTGCGCTTAGAGACGAAACTGCACTAGAAGCGTTAGCAAGCATTGCAATTATCTCGCTTCACAAATGCAGATTCACCTCTGACTAGGTAGACCTCCTGAAACAGTAAACATAGGACAGTGAAACACATTAAAAAAAAAGCATTTCAAAATAATTGAATAATATAAAACACTGCACATTTCACGAAAATCACCACGAAACTGACAGCCCTTTCAGTCACAATTCTGCGAATGCTATCACAGAATGCTAGATTTAGAAAGAAAGGATCATTCATGCCTTCATTATGGAACAAAGTAATAAATCACATGAAGAGAAACAAAAAAGGTACACACTTCGTTCTTAGACTCGTGCCGCCTCCTTGACAGAGAGAAAAGATTTTACACATAAAATAGTATATATTTCATTTCCAGCGATGAAGATGTACTAATATCACCTTGACAAGCTTAGATGATCTAGGGAGAGACAAAGTAAATATATTAACAAAAAAAGTCGACTAAAAATCATTTACAAACAAAATACTTATCATTCCTTAGATTACATATTTTTCTCAATTTAATAAATGAGAGAACACAAACATTTACTTAAATCACTATTTATCAATTTTAAACTCTCGTGTACATCAGGAAAAAATAAATTGTATCATTCATTATTAGTTGTAATGTAAAAAATGCAAAACAGTTTCTTTGTGGGTTGTGGAATGCTCACTCACGATCGAAAAAAAGAGGGGCTTCGCTGTAAATCAAGGGAGGGGGAAACCATCTTGAAAGTTGAAGTTTCTCATATATTTGGATGTATAGTAATCAAGCAAGTAATAACATTTGGTGGTATAATATCCGTCTGATTAAAGTTTATTTGCTAACATGAATTCACAAATTAAACGAATCTCTGAGTACATTTGCTTATCTTTTATAGGAAAAAAATGCACAGATTGATTGTTTTATCATGAATAACCAGGAGCACACTAAAAAAACAAACGAAATTCTCGCCAATAATAACCAACAGCACACAAACAATAAAAAAACGATGTGTCAGTAATAACATGCAGCATGCGGAGAAAATCACCAAAATATTGTCAAGAATAACCATCAGTACATGTAGAATACCAATAAAGTCTTGACATGAAAAAGGCTGAAGTGCACGGAGAAAATCAAATTCTCGTCAGGTAAAAAAAGCAGAAGCACATGAAAAAAAAAAAACAACAAAATTATAACACAGTAAAGTTGAAGCACACGTAGAAATCTATCGAAAATTCATTTGAAAAAATAGGAGCACTCAGAGAAAACTATCCGGGAGAAGATTAAAAACATCATAAATTATCAATTTTTTTTTAAAAAAGTTCAATTTAAATCCTGCCAGATATCTCATGTTGCTTAAGCAAGGAGTTTACAAGTTGACTTGTGCCAGAACTCTCATGTTGCTTAAGCAAAGAGTTCACAAGCTGACTTGTGCCAGAACTCTCATGTTGCTTAAGCAAAGAGTTCACAAGCTGACTTGTGCTGGAACTCTCATGTTGCTTAAGCAAAGAGTTCACAAGCTGACTTGTGCCAGAACTCTCATGTTGCTTAAGCAAAGAGTTCACGAGCTGACTTGTGCCAGAACTCTCATGTTGCTTAAGCAAAGAGTTCACAAGCCGACTTGTGCCAGAACTCTCATGTTGCTTAAGCAAGGAGTTCACAAGTTGACTTGTGCCACAACTCTCATGTTGCTTAAGCAAGGAGTTCACAAGTTGACTTGTGCCAGAACTCTCATGTTGCTTAAGCAAGGAGTTCACAAGTTGACTTGTGCCAGAACTCTCATGTTTCTTAAGCAAAGAGTTCACAAGTTGACTGGCAGGATTTAAATTGAACTTTTTTAAAAAAAAATTGATAATTTATGATGTTTTTAATCTTCTCCCGGATAGTTTTCTCTGAGTGCTCCTATTTTTTCAAATGAATTTTCGATAGATTTCTACGTGTGCTTCAACTTTACTGTGTTATAATTTTGTTGGTTTTTTTTTTTCATGTGCTTCTGCTTTTTTTACCTGACGAGAATTTGATTTTCTCCGTGCACTTCAGCCTTTTTCATGTCAAGACTTTATTGGTATTCTACATGTACTGATGGTTATTCTTGACAATATTTTGGTGATTTTCTCCGCATGCTGCATGTTATTACTGACACATCGTTTTTTTATTGTTTGTGTGCTGTTGGTTATTATTGGCGAGAATTTCGTTTGTTTTTTTAGTGTGCTCCTGGTTATTCATGATAAAACAATCAATCTGTGCATTTTTTTCCTATAAAAGATAAGCAAATGTACTCAGAGATTCGTTTAATTTGTGAATTCATGTTAGCAAATAAACTTTAATCAGACGGATATTATACCACCAAATGTTATTACTTGCTTGATTACTATACATCCAAATATATGAGAAACTTCAACTTTCAAGATGGTTTCCCCCTCCCTTGATTTACAGCGAAGCCCCTCTTTTTTTCGATCGTGAGTGAGCATTCCACAACCCACAAAGAAACTGTTTTGCATTTTTTACATTACAACTAATAATGAATGATACAATTTATTTTTTCCTGATGTACACGAGAGTTTAAAATTGATAAATAGTGATTTAAGTAAATGTTTGTGTTCTCTCATTTATTAAATTGAGAAAAATATGTAATCTAAGGAATGATAAGTATTTTGTTTGTAAATGATTTTTAGTCGACTTTTTTTTGTTAATATATTTACTTTGTCTCTCCCTAGATCATCTAAGCTTGTCAAGGTGATATTAGTACATCTTCATCGCTGGAAATGAAATATATACTATTTTATGTGTAAAATCTTTTCTCTCTGTCAAGGAGGCGGCACGAGTCTAAGAACGAAGTGTGTACCTTTTTTGTTTCTCTTCATGTGATTTATTACTTTGTTCCATAATGAAGGCATGAATGATCCTTTCTTTCTAAATCTAGCATTCTGTGATAGCATTCGCAGAATTGTGACTGAAAGGGCTGTCAGTTTCGTGGTGATTTTCGTGAAATGTGCAGTGTTTTATATTATTCAATTATTTTGAAATGCTTTTTTTTTAATGTGTTTCACTGTCCTATGTTTACTGTTTCAGGAGGTCTACCTAGTCAGAGGTGAATCTGCATTTGTGAAGCGAGATAATTGCAATGCTTGCTAACGCTTCTAGTGCAGTTTCGTCTCTAAGCGCAGGGGCTTGGACTGGCGTGCAGTCATCTCGTAGTGCATATGTTAAGTATGAGATTTGTGTGGTATCCAAACATCAGACCTATGGTTTGGGAAAAATGAAGATAATTGCGTAATAAAATGTTCTCGCATGCAAGGACTTGCACATGATATTTCATCTCTAAAATTAACTTTGAAATTTTTTTAATATTTAGCTCCTTTTCATAAACAGATGTAAGTCTTGAGTGGTTTTCAAAATATCGTACTTACTTCTGAAGCCATGCAGGGTGTATGTGTGTATGTATGTATGTATGTATGTATGTATGTATGTATGTATGTATGTGTGTGTGTGTGTGTGTGTGTGTAAATAACCAAGTGTCTGTATTTCATGTGCAATTTTTTCATAAACAAATTAGCATCTTTAGTAGTTATTTTAATCAATATTTCTAATCTGAAGTTGCGCACTTCGTTTGTGCGGTCTCCTACCATGTAAATAATGCATTGTGTAATAACAATTTTTGAGGGGTGTGGGGTGTATGTTTGCTTAGTTAAACTGTTGTTGTTTTTTGATGGATAAAAAGTATTAATTCTGAGTCGTTGAAGGTAACAAGGGCGTTCCAGAGGCAATCCGTCAGCCCAATCATAATAAAGACTCAAGTGTTGTCCGCTCGTTTTGTAGTATGGTTTTCTAGTACCATCCAATCTACACAAAATTTAAATATTATGTGTTTTAATATGTTGCCTTTGTAAATAAAAGTACATTATGTGGGCAAGTATGTATTTCATCTCAGTGCACGCATGCGCACGCATGTGCGTAAGTGTGTGAATGTGTGTGCGTGTGTGTGGTAGGATGGTTAAGTATAACATGTAAATAAAACCTGTATGAGATAATATTTTTTTTAATTTCTAGATGCAGTAACAGCAACCTAGGATGAAATTTCTACCGTAAGGTTTAAGGGAAGTAAATTTTTTTATTGTCTTACAGAATTTTAGCATGATGGTAAAGCAGCATCATTGTAAAAGGGAAAGAGAGGGAGATGTTTTATTTGACCAATGAAAAGAAAGCTTAAGGAAAGTCTCCTTAAATGTTTGTGAAAAGGGTTGTTCCTGGAACATCAGCAAATTGTGTCATACTGTGGATGTTCAACTGATCATTCGCAATGAAATGCTAAAAATTTTTAAACGAATGTTGGTCATAATAAATGTAGAATAAATTTTTAATGTTTTAGTTTTGTAATGTGTTCTTACTTTTAATAAATGTATTAAACATACCCGATTGTTTTATTTCCTTGCATTACTAGTATTATCATTTAGCTACCTGTCTACCCGAGTGTCAGCTTGGCGCCACGAAGTCGGTGACTAACGGGCCTGTTGCAGCATGCGCGTCATGACTGAAGCTCGAGTGCTTCGTGATTACACTTTGACGAGCTGTTTGTGGCAGGCTCAGACATTCATGAGCGCCTCATGGCGCTACAAAGTCGCGGACTAATGTACCAGTTGTGACATGCACGGTTAAGTCTATTGTTTGGGTCCCCTCGACACTGCGAGACGACATTCCTGAGTGATGAGTCACGATGCAGGCAGTGCCTCGCGCCCTAATCTCTAATCACCTAGGTCATTAGTGGTTTTACCCGAGAGTGGTTTCCCATGTTTGGCTGTCAGGTTACATTTCTAACCCCACCCCTCACAGACCTGCTACGACATGCAAATGAGTCATGCTGGGTTTTTCCGAAGACAATGGTACTTCCATGTACTACATTCCTATTGGTGGATACAACAGAAATACTCTGTTCCTAATGGTTTTTCCAAGAACAGGCAGGTCCGAGGCTATAAAAGGCCAGGATTAGCTGTCGGAGCTTCAGTGTGTTCTTGGAGTTTGAGTGAGCTAGTTCGTGTGTGAGTTTCGCTGCTACCACGATTTCTACCGCCAACGCTACTTCGTGTTCTACAGCTCCACTTCATCGTTTTCTGAGGTATGCTACATGTTTCGTTAATATTTTTATGTTTCTCAGCTTTTTCGTAGGTTATATGCTAGCTATTTTTTTTCTCTGTACACTTATGTGTGGGTAACCAGGAATTGTTTAGCTTAAACTTTTAACAGTACTTTAATATTCTAGCATTTTTGAGTTGTGAATTAGTGTAGTTTTGAGGTTATGTAATCAATCATTTTGAGTTAGCATTGAATATTTTTCAGCTTTAACTTTTATCAGTACTTTAAATATTCTACCATTTTTAGGATTGTACATGAAGGAATAGCTTTGAGGTTATGTTTGCAACTTTTTTTATTTAGTAACAATGCTAGTAGTTTAGGTTTGTAAGCTTGAGTGCTAGAGTTTTGAGGTTATGTTTGTAACTTTTTTATTTAGTTACATTGCTATCAGTTTAGGTTAGTAGGCTTAAGGGATAGAGTTTTGAGGTTATGTTTGCAACTTTTTCGTGTTAACATCTAGCTACATTGTATTCTTAATTATTTTGTTATAGTTCTCCGTGCGTCGAGCTACCGTTACGTGTTCCGTACGTTGAGACCAGTCTACCGATTGCCGTGATGATGGCGTCTACCGTTCAGAAATGCCATTTCTGCTCTGCTACATTCACGGCAGGCCACAACCGCTACCGGCACGAGCGACAGTGTGCCGAGAACCAGCATCGTGACTACCAGCAGTGCCACCTATGTGGAAAGATGGTTGCACGCAGCGATAAGATGCAGCAGCACCTTGCATCATGTGCTGGAGCTGTCGCTACGACATCAGGCATGCGGTGTAGCTTCTGCTACAAGGCCTTCGCCCGTGCTGATTTGGCTAGACGCCATGAGAAGTCGGCTTGCGGTCTTAACCCAAACCGCATAGCACATACCTGCGACAACTGTGCTAAGGAGTTCGCCAGGGCTGATAAGTTAAAAGCCCACATCAAGGTATGCAAGGGGCCTGCTCTGCCTCCAACAAAGAAGCAGAGGATGGTAGCAGTTAAGCCTGCAGTTACGCCCAACCCTTCGACCAGCCGAACAAAGGTGGTGACCGGGACTGGTTTGGCCAATACCCACGGCTTCATCACCGCCGAAGTGGGTTTCAAGGGTAACTTTAAGACGTACGTGGCAGAAAATACGTCAAGTTCTGCCAAGGATATTTGTAAGTACCTGGACTCCATCAAGAACAAAATAATCAACCAACTTGTGGAGGAGATTGAAGAGAACGGACCTCTCAAATTCAATATCGTGCTCGAGTGCGTCTACGAAAAACCCGTAGATGCCTGTGAAGACAAGAGGGCCTTCAAAACCATGAATGTCCCCCTCTACGCAGTTCATGAGGTTGTGGAGGCAGTTACCGAGTCCATCTCTAAGATCTGCAAGGAGGAGGAAGACTACATGGGGAAGGGGTCCGGATGGACTTTGTCGGCCGTTAAGCGGCTTCAACTACGGATAAATAATCTCGATCCACTCCGTGCCAGCTCCTACATCGAATTACCTACATGCATCAAAGACAAATACGCAGTGATAAATCCGCAAAACCTCGAAGACCACATGTGCTTTAAGTGGTCGATTCTTGTGAAGTACGTGGAAGGTGAGCATCCTGAACGTGTCAACCAGCGCTACCATGACTTGGAGGGGGAGTTCAACTTCAACAACATTGACTTCCCTACTCCAATCAAGCAAATACCACTGTTTGAAAAACAGAACCCCGGAGTCTCCATCAACATCTACAGTATCGACGAGAATCTGAATGTTGTTCCTGCTCGAGTCGCTCCTGAAGAAAAAGAACATCATTTCGATCTTCTGCTCTTGGTCAATGACGATTCATCCCATTTCGCCTACATCACTAATTTTTCTGCCCTGGTTCGGGCCCAAATCACTACACATCATGATGCTATTCATGTTTGTAAAAGATGCTTCAAGCATTATGATGATCAGGAAAGGGTTAGCGGGCTCATTGGTCTTCGGTGTTTGGAAAAACACCGTGAGCTCTGCAAAGAGCATGCTGCTGTTAGGATGGAGATGCCATCGCCCGATAAAAATGGCTTGCCTCCTGTTCTGCAGTTCAAAAACTTCCATCACAGTGATAAGATGCCCATCGTGGTATATTGCGACTTTGAAGCTATTCTAGAGAAAATCCATACATGTCACCCGAATCCTGATGAGTCATACACGCTGCAGTACCAAAAGCATAAAGCATACAGCTACTGTATTTACGTGAAAGCTGATAATACCATCATTCCTGCACACCTCACTTCAGCACTTCCATCAGAGCCTGAATTGTATCGCGGTTGTGATGCAGAGGATAAGTTCATATCCCGCATTGTGGAGATTGGACATGATGTACAGAAAATATTTTCTACGTCTGTTCCTATGACTCCGCTCACACATGCACAAAACACTGCTTTTCTGCAAGCAAGGTGTTGTTGCTACTGTGGAGGAAAGTTCGGAGGAACTGTAAAGAAAGTTCGTGACCACAATCACTTCACCGGCGAATTTATTGGGCCTGCATGTAATGACTGCAACCTTCTCAGGCGCAGACCAAAAAAGTTGATTGTGTTCTTCCACAACCTGGCATACGATCAGAACTTCATTATCAGGAAGTTGGGGTATGATAGTAAAGACATCTTCATCATTCCGAATTCAGAGGAGAAGCTGATAACTTTTTCCAAGAAGTTACATGATAAGTTCAGCATTCAGTTTGTCGATACGTTCCGTTTTATGAGTCGGGGTCTTGCTTCGCTCGCTGAGTTCTTGCCTGCAGACAAGTTTATAAGTACTACCGAGTTTTTCGCGCCTGATGAGTTGGAGTTGGTTACCCGCAAGGGTGTATTCCCGTATGATTATGTGGATTCTTTTGCTCGACTAGATGATACTCGTCTTCCATCCATCGATGATTTCTACAATAGTCTGACTGATTCCATGATTTCAGAGATGGAGTACGCTCATGCAGTGAAAGTCTGGGACAAGTTTCAGTGTGCTACTTTGGGGGAGTACGCTGACTTGTACCTAAAGACGGATGTTCTGATTTTGGCGGATGTATTCGAGAATTTTCGTTCCATATGTTTGGAGACATACAGCCTAGATCCGTCTCACTATATTTCTTGTCCAGGGTTCGCTTTCGATGCGATGCTTCGAACCACAGGTGTACAGCTAGAGCTTCTTACCGATTACGATATGTACATGTTTGTGGAGGCTGGTATTAGGGGGGGAGTAGCGCAAAGCATTAAACGACATTGCGTAGCCAATAACTCCTACATACCTGAGACATATGATGCTTCCAAGCCATCCACATTCCTGGAGTACATTGATGCGAATAATTTGTACGGGTGGGCGATGTCTCTGCCGCTTCCAATTCGGCATTTCCAATGGGCAGACACATCAATTGATGTCGTGTCTGTCCCAGATGATTCTCCTACAGGCTACATTATTGAGTGTGATGTGGAGTACCCTCCCGAGCTCCACGAAAGTCACAAAGACCTGCCATTTCTTCCCGTAAATCAGTGTCCGCCCGGCTCAAATCAATCAAAGCTGATGACAACACTTGAAAATAAAGAGCACTACATTGTCCACTACAAAAACCTCCAGCAAGCGGTATCTCATGGGCTGAGAGTGACTAAGATACACCGAGTCCTGCAGTTTGAGCAGTCGGCATGGTTGGAGCCCTATATTCGACTGAATACCAACAAGCGGAAAACAGCAGCTAACGAGTTCGAGAAGGAGTTCTTTAAGCTCGCTGTGAACTCGACATTTGGTAAACTGATGGAAAATAAAAGGCGGAGGCTCAAAATGGAGTTGGTGTGCTCTGAGAAGAGGTTCAAGAAGTTGGTGTGTCGTCCGTCCTTCAAGGACCGTACAATGTACGAACCGAATTTGTCTCTAGTCCACCTTAATCACGAGACCATCATTTTCGACAAGCCGATTTATGCCGGACTGGCTGTACTAGATCTTTCAAAGACTCTCATGTACGAATTCCACTACAATACCATGAAACCCCGTTACCATGACAATATTCACCTGATGTATATGGATACAGACAGTTTTGTGTATGAGATCCAGACAACAGACTTTTACTCAGACCTCAAAGCCGACCCTACACTGATGGCTAAATTCGACACCAGCTGCTACCCTTCCGACCACCCATGCTTCTCCCCCATCAACGAGAAAGTTGTCGGTAAATTCAAAGATGAATGTGGGGGAGAAGTAATGGAGGAGTTTGTAAGCCTACGGGCCAAACTCTACGCCTACAGGTGTGGCGGTAAGAGCGAGAAAAAGGCCAAGGGCATCCAGCGATGTGTGGTCAAAAACCACATAACATTCGATGACTACCTGGATGCCCTGCAAGACCACGGCACAATGAGGGCAGGCGTTAGAGCAATTCGCTCCCGTCAGCACATACTCTATACTGAGTACAGCAATAAGCTGGCCATAACGTGGGAGGACGACAAACGGCTGATTTGCGAAGATGGTATCCACACAGTCCCCCACGGATATGTTGGAGGCGACGAATAATTTTTTTTTTCTGTAAATAGTTTTTGATTTAAATAGTTTGGCAGTTTGGTAGTTGTTTCCATTTGTTGTATAGTTTTTCTGTTTTTTGTTTTATAGTTTTCATTTTGTTGTACAGTTTATGTTTTTGCTGTACAGTTTTCCATTTTTGTTGTACAGTTTATGCTTTTGATGTATAGTTTCCATTTTTGTTGTAAAGTTTCAGTTTTTTGATGTGTAGTTTCTGTTTTTGCTCCACTTTTGTTGTGTAAAATATGTTCTTAATTTAATAAATACAATTTTACCTACATATTGTTTATTATTTTTAATATAGAACCAATATCCCACGAGGTACTGATACTTATAAATGTCTTACAGAATGGTGAAATGTAATTATACACAAACATTAAAAATATCTGCTTCCATGCAGCTTTTAAACACATGTACGCAAACACGAACTTGTTTATAAAAGTGAAATAGAACGCAGACATTAAAAATATCTGCTTCCATGCAGCTTTTAAAACATGGATACGCAAACATGAAATTGTTTAGAAATGTAATTATACACAGACATTAAAAATAATTGCTTCCATGCAGCCTTTTAAATACGAGTACGCAAACATGAGAAGAGAATATTACTTGTGAGTTAGGACTCTGAAAAATTTCTGGCCTCGCTAAGATGGGGTAATAAATGTTTTTTTTAATATTATCATTACTTTAACTATCACATCCACAATGTTAGTACAAATAACATATATTTTAGTTAAAACCTATAAATGATAAGACTTTAAGAAAAAATGGTGGTTACAACAACGAAATTACTGTGGATTTTGTGGATTTTTGTGGATTTTTGTCTATAAGGGTCATAATAATGCTGGTACGGGATAGAAACTCTACCTTACGTACACTACGTACTTTAGAAACCTACACCCGATGATGACATCCTTCAGATGAAATTAAGATGGCGGTCTCCATTAAATTAGATGGCTGCCTCCAGCAGTCAACGATGGTATATATACATATATTTTTTTTCCTGATTTTCTAAGTTAATAATTATGATTTTCCAAGATGGTGGATGTAACGAAAAATTGTAACAGGGATGAGTGGGGTGTTCGATGATGATGTCATTGTAACAGAGGAGCGGGGTGTTAGATGGTGTATTCGTAATGTAGAGGAGTGGGGTGTTCGATGCGTAGGTTTTTTAATTGAAATTTTATTAAATAATATTTTTTTAATTTTATTTTAAAATTTTGATTATTTAAGTTTTTTTTAATTTTAATTTTTTTTTCATTAAAATCAGATGATAAATAAAGATTTTCAAGATGGCGGACGAAACTCAAAATGGTGGAAAGTTCTAGAAAACAAAATGGCCGCCGGACTTGATGTAATCCAAGATGGCCGCCGGAAGTGACGTAATCCAAGATGGCCGCCGGAAGTGACGTAATTCAAGATGGCCGCTTCGAATCCCCGAATCCCCCTCCCCCCTCCCCTGTCCCCATATGAACTATATATACCTACTGACAACGTCATAACAAAACATTGATGAAATGATTGCATACTTTTATGAATACAATTGAATCATTTTTATTTTAATAATAAAAGAATAAATACTTGAAATTATACTAGTATTCAGATTTTTAAAATGCAAGAATAAATAACCTTTATTGCCGAAATTGTTGTTGTAATAAGCAATGAAAACCACATTAACTTTTCACTTCACTTTATAAACAGTCGACGAAACAGTTCACGTGTAGATGACTTGTAATTAATTTAAAAAACTGGCGTTTAGCTATAAATTTTAAATATAATTATGAAGTTTTCATATAAATGAACTGTAATCAAATATCTATCATCAATTATATGAATCACCATAATTTTTTAGTCAATTTTAACATAAACTATTATTACTGCACTCGCCGACAGCGTAACGGAACACAGCGTAACGGAACAATGTGCGTAACGGGACACTTTTTCGTGCGTGCAGCCGGCGTTCATCGATTTATTAGACGTTGTCACGTCAATAATCACAGACTACTTATGTACATCATTCTGATATGACACTTTGTTAAAAGAAAATTACATTTACTTCGTATTAAAAGGGAAAAAAAAAACGCCGAAGGACTACATAATGATAGTTGATAAGATAACACTATCTCGTTATTCTGATGGAAGAAAAATTAAAGATTTTTTTTTAAATAGGTCGTTGCTGGTTACAATGTATGTTATAAGAAGCCTCATTAACGGACAAAAAGTAGAATACACAAACGCGCGGAAAACAAGCCAAAAAAACCAGCCTCTTGTCATGAATTTTGAACAAAGCACAGAATATTCCGTGGCAAAAAAAAAAAAAAAAGTTTAAAAAAAAATTGATCACAGCACAGACCGACAACGTCGACTGATAACACCGACACAGCAGCAACAAGGACAGTCAACACAACTTTTGACAAAACAACGACAAACAGAGGAACCCAATGGCGATTCAAAACGGATAACATGAACAACAATATCGACGCACGTGCGGACAAATATTCTGACAACACAGACGTTTTGTCTTCATAGGTTAAAATAACTAGTAACACTTTTTAAAAAAATTAATTATACATTTTTACAACAAATTTAATCTCTTCAAAGGTCGAGTTCTGCCAGGAAAAGATTATATGTTTGATATCACTCCAGTTATTTTTCTTTTGGTGATTTGGACCGATGGGTGGGGGAGTCACTCAACTTTTCTCTCCTATAGGACCGTCACAGATCTGGGGTTTCCTTGTAATGAGCGAAGAACAAGAGAGAGAGAGAGAGAATTAAGAATGAGAGGGAGAAATGACGTTCATGACGAAAACAGATGAAGTCCCGTCCACGGGAACGATTAGAGACTGCCCGACGTTTCGGCGTGCCTCGCTGCGGCCATCTTGAAATCACCCTCGAAGATGGCTGAAGACTTGAAACACGCCGCAACTTCGGCCAATCCATCATTTCCACGGGCGTGGCCACAAACCAGAAGCGAAAAAAAAAAAACAAAAAAAAAAAGGAGTCTACACTTCCAGATGAGGCTCAATCCATTTTCAGAAATTTTAAATGTCACGCGGAAAATTTTTTTTTTCACTGTTAGCCATTTAATTTATGTCTTATATTGGTTAAGGTGTTGAAATGAACTTTTGTGCTTGGCTTTCAAGCCCCTTATAGTTATTTTTAATTCAATTTATTATTCGGATTAAACAGTTTTAATATAATTTTTTTTTCAGAAAACATATTATATTTTATTAATTTTTTTGTTTATATTTCGCTAAATTCGTTAAATTAAGTTTTCATAGAAATTTTTAAAAAAATGTGTTTGAAGTACGTTGATAAAATGTAGTAAAAACACAAAAACAGTTTCAAAATCACTAGGAAGTTACCTCACGCACCACGGAGAATTAATTAAAAAAAAAAAAAAAGGGGGGGGGGGTTTGTCTGTAAAGTCGGTTTACGGACGATAATTTTACGTGATAACGTCATAAGAAAACATTGATAAAAATTGCATACTTTTTAATTTTAAAATATTATTTACAGTTTTTGCAAATTTCATTTCAATAATTTGTTTAAATATAATCACAAACAATTAGTTAACGTAATAAATTGAAATAAAATCAATGTCAATAAATTGTTAATATGAAATGACGAAATTGGACAAATAAATATTTTTTTTTTAAATTTCTGCTTTTAAAAAGCCCGCCTTAACCTGTTTGATATTATAGAAGATTATCTCGCACGGTGGTTGCCCGGTTCTTGCACGCTCTGCTCAGGGCGGAACGTGACAATGAGTCATGCTTTTTCGTGCGTGGAGCCGGCGTTCATCGATTTATAAGACGGTTATCACGTCAAAAAAATGTGTTGAAGTAGGTTAATAAAATGTAATAAAATATAGTTTTTAAAAAAATCAATCATTCATCACACTAACAAGTTTTTTAAATCATTTGGAAGTTTGCTCACGCACCACGGAGAGTTAATTTTTTGACGTGACGTCTAATAAATCGATGAACGCCGGCTGCACGCACGAAAGAGTGTCTCGTTACGCACATTGTCTCGTTACGCACATTGTTCCGTTACGCTGTGTCCCGTTACGCTCATAGTACGCTTGCGCCGCATTTATCTCTCTTCCACTCGACTGTTTATAAAGTGAAGTGAAAAGTTAATGTGGTTATCATTGCTTATTACAACAACAATTTCGGCAATAAAGGTTAGTTATTCCTGCATTTTAAAAATCTGATTACTAGTATAATATCTAGTATTCATTATTTTATTATTAAAATAAAAATGATTCAATTTTATTCGTAAAAGTATGCAATCATTT
Source organism: Bacillus rossius redtenbacheri (assembly GCF_032445375.1). Taxonomy (NCBI): domain Eukaryota; kingdom Metazoa; phylum Arthropoda; class Insecta; order Phasmatodea; family Bacillidae; genus Bacillus; species Bacillus rossius. The sequence goes on along the minus strand of NC_086344.1, from coordinate 12,882,057 downwards.
CATCAACGTTTTGTTATGACGTTGTCACGTTAAACTATCGTCCGTAAACCGACTTTACAGACAACCAATTATATATTTTTTTTAAAAAAAAGGAGTGAAATGAAAACTTCCGAAGGCTGGCCAGGTCGAGGGTGTCGCCACGTGGTCGCCTGCAATGCGGGGCTGCCCGCAGCACGCGGGAGCGCTGCGGGTCGCCTGCCGCGCCAGGGGCACGGGGCGCGCCGCACGCGACAGCTACCCGCCGCGCCGCTATCGATTGCACCCGTCGCAAGTCCACACGTTCGCGCCAATTAGCGCCCGGCGTCGCGCTGACGAGGCAGACCGGCGCAGACGCATCCGTCACCCGTCCGTCCGTCAACAATCCCCAGCGATTCACAACGATCCGCTAAAAAAAAAATTGGTTGTCTGTAAAGTCGGTTTACGGACGATAGTTTAACGTGACGTCATAACAAAACATTGTTGTTATGATTGCATACTTTTATAAATAAAATTGAATCATTTTTATTGTTTTATCACTATTTTGTATGGATACAAAGAAGTAGAGAAATTAAATCTACAATTTAATGGATACATTTACTTTTATTTGCACTCATTAATTCAAATTTGTTTATTACTTTAACGAAGAGATTATTTTAACTATAAATTTTTATACATGTTTGCTATTTAACTTCTTCCAATCTGTGTTATTCTGTTAAGGATAGGACGATGATTGGAAAGGTAGGAAACGAATGTGAATGTTTCAAGTTTAATGTGCCTCGAAAAAGTCAAATCGATGGTTGTTCCAATCGAGTTGAAGAGAGAGATAGATGCGGCGCAAGCGTACAATGAGCGTAACGGGACACAGCGTAACGTGACAACGTGCGTTACGGGACACTTTATCGTGCGTGCAGCCGGCGTTATTCGATTTATTAGACGTTGTCGCGTCAAAAAAACTAAATGAAAAAACTTTTAAAAATAGAGACAATGCCTCTTAAGACATTTTTAAGGCCCGTCCAAAAGCTGAAAGCTTGGCAAAGTTTTGACGGACTGACGGACGGACGGACGGATGAAACGGATCGTTGTTAGTCCATCTTTACGACTTGCTTCTGAACGAAACAATTTTTCGATTAGACGAACCACTAATGCAAGGGGTTGAAAAAAATAGAGGTAAATTAAAAAAAATTCTTTAACTCATCTAGTAGGAACACTTTAGAATCCGTTCAACTTGATTGTAAATATTATTATTTTTATCAAAAACTTTTGTCTGGAATAATTTTTGATAAAGACGAGACTTCGTAGCAGGGGGTTGAAAAATTAAGGGATATGATCTTAAAAAAAATTCATGTATTCCGTACATGCACACTATTAAATCCGTTATGTTTTACTGTAAAACCTTAAAATATTATCTACAACTTTCGTCTGAAATAATTATTTTTATAGGACAACCATTACTTCCAGGCATGGAATAAACAGGGTTGGAGGACACAACATATCGTAAACTCCCTTCGGAAGCACAATCTCAAATCGTTAAAATTGTTTGTATATATTATAATTTTTATGAAAACAAGTGCCTGAAACAGTATTTGATTAGATAAACCATTTCTGCAAGGGGTTGAAAAAACTGGGGTAGAAATAAGAAAATAAATTAAACTTCTTTCCCTACCATGTACTCTATCGAATGAATATTTTTGTTTAACTTTGTAAATAAAAACTTTTGTCTAAAGTAAATTTTATGTAACAAACCATTACTGCCAGGAGTGAAAATAACAAGGGTAGAAAGAAAAAAATTACATTTTTTAATAGATAAACTACCACATTCGTTATAATTTATCGTAAAACTTCTAAACTTTATCTAAAACCTGTGGCTGAAAGAATTTTTTATTAAACGTACTATTGCGGTAAAAAAGGGGGGTTGAAATAAAAAAAATTAAAACTTCCTTGGTATCAAATTCATCATAATTTATTTTAAACCATTTTAATATTACCTAAAAATTTGTAAAAAAAAATCATACGATCACGTATTAGTGCAAGGGATGAAAAAATAGTATTTGAAGGTCAAAAATACCAACACAACTACCTTAGTAAGTATAATATTTAATTCGTTAAGACATTCAATGCTGTATGGATTTAGTTGAAAACATTCCAAATATTTTCGCTGCATGGAAAAAAAATAGATTTTTTTTTTTTCAATATTGGCGAACGTATGGATTTTATATACATTAAGTTTTTAAAATGTTCCAGGAGTTAATAGACGTTTCCAAAACTTTTCCAGAATAAATAGGCACTTATAAATCTACCTACGCCTGTAGGCTGTGTCGAAATGGAATTTACTTTATTCCTTTGGTTCACCTTATCCATACTGCAAAATATGTTGAAATTCAACTTTGCCATCTAATTAAATGCACACATATGCTCTACACACACACACACACATATATATATATATATATCAATCAATCATTGTGGTTGAAACTAACAAACGCCGGCACAGAACAATGCACAGTATCGCCAAAGCCGGGAGACATACTCTCCCCTCACGCGCCTGAACCTGGACCAGCGCCGCAACCAGCTAAACACGCATGTGCGCCGGGATTGCCTACACACCAGTCCGCCAGGCGAACCCACTGACGCAAACCCTCACGTCACCTCGCAACAATGGCTTTCCTGTATTTTATACCATGGCTTACAATAAGATAAATTATAGCGGATCTCTTAAATTTAGGATAATATGCCAATTTCGAAACGATGATTCATATTTTTAATCATTCATGCAATATATATGCACAACGAGGCATAAATTAAATCTTCCGAGGTTTTTTTTTTTTTTTTTAATTTTTATTTTCTACAACTAAACAAGAGACTCCAGACTGCAACATCCAGAAATAAATGCTGATTACAGAACATTCCTATTATTCCTAATACTTTTTAATCACAGCTTTGAGTTTCCTTTCAGTCTGCAGAGGTGTAGCGCAGAAACCACTCAAGCCCCATATGTTCACACCTGATACAACTAGCATTCAAAGATTTATGCAGAACGCATATAGAATCTAACAACAGAAACATAACTGGTCATTATGGCACCCACGAGTGTTAAAATATGACATTTTCATTCTTATTCTAAGAATGTTTTGCAACCCAGAAACAGCCATTTCATTTTTGAAGTGAAACCTTTTTACAATCGTTAGAGTAATTCAAGGCGATGACTCATCGGATGAGAAAAAAGAATGCAAAGCTCAGGAGTGGGGGCGGATGATGAAGAGGTGAAGGGGGTGGAGACATAACGAATAAAGTAGAGGGTACACATCACGGCACTTAGCAGGCTTCTCATCCCCACGTTTGTTACATTTGTGATAGCTAGGGGCAAGCATTTTTCGCGTAAAGATCTGAACACTTATTAGACTGCAACAAGGTATACCCGCACCTGTGGTTTCTTCCGTGTGATTGGCGGTCGCCTGCGAGAGAAGTCGTTGCCTTATTTGAACCGAGCCACCCAGGACGCGTTTACTTCTGCACTGAATCACTGTGATTTATATAGTACCTGGGAGAAACCCACCCAATCACGAAACACAGACGATGCTACAGTGTTTTAACTTTCATCTAGTCTCGAAATATTTTCGCGAAATCTGCATGCCCCCTAGTGATAGCGCAGCGAATTATAGAGGCGGGCGCAGAAAGTACGTGTGCGATTCGCGTCCAAATATTTTTGTTATTCGAAAACGAATATTTTGTTCATCACTGTATTTATGACGCTCGGTACTATTATAAAGAATTCTGCGTTAAAATTCAATGTTTTGACGTGACAACGTCTAATAAATCGATGAATGCCGGCTGCACGCACGAAAAAGGATGACTCGTCCCGTTACGCTTTGTCCCGTTACGCTCATTGTACGCTTGCGCCGCATCTATCTCTCTTCCACTCGATTGGAACAACCATCTATTTGACTTTTTCGAGGCACATTAAACTTGAAACACTCCCATTCGTTTCCTACTTTTCCTATCATCGTCCTATCCTTAACAGAATAACACAGATTGGAAGAAGTTAAATAGCAAACATGTATAAAAGTTATATTTAAAATAATCTCTTCGTTAAAGTAATAAACATATTTTAATTAATGAGTGCAAATAAAAGTAAATTTATCAATTAAATTGTACATTTCATTTCACTCCTTCTTTGTATCCATACAAAATAGTGATAATACAGTAAAAATTATTCAATTTTATTCCTAAAAGTATGCAATCATTTCATCAATGTTTTGTTATGACGTTGTCACGTTAAACTATCGTCCGTAAACCGACTTTACAGACAACCATTTTTTTTTTTTTTTTTTTCGTATTGTAAGTGCAACACGAGGACACATGAACTTCCTCGTTCCCGAGGTTATGTGTACACATCACTGGCGATTACTGAAAGACTTCCTCTCCTTTCTTTTGTTTCCTGAAGCTCTGCTCTCCGCATGTGTGCCTAGGGGAGGGGGAAGGGGACCTCAAGGTTACTTGGCCTCCACAATCCTCAGTGGGAGACTTCTACACTGAAGATGGCGGAGTGCAATGTTGACCGAAACGCCGGTCGCGGCTAGAAACCACGAGCTCGGGACACCAAGAGACAGGAATGGATGGATGGATAACTGCCAAGTTGAAATGGTCGATGGTGAGGTAGTTGGTGCACTCACTTGGAGACGAAATGCCCGTGAGACGAGACGGGCGCGTCTTCCATTGGTGGGCGGGCAGAGCTGCCTGGCCGGACAGCCGGGACAGCTGGGACAGCTGGGACAGCCGCCGGGCAGTTGGGCGCGCCTGCGGGACCTGCAACCCGCCACACTGCTACACTCATCACATTCCAGGGCGTTTGGCTCATCCTTAAGAGCCCCATACACCAGCAAGCCGACTTGGCTCGGCATGGCTGCTATCCACACACAGAGAGAGAGAGAGAGAGAGAGAGAGAGAGAGACACACACAGACAGACACAGACACACAGGCGAATACAGATACACAGACGGATACAGACACACAGGCGAATACAGATACACAGACGGATTCAGATACACACGCAGACACGCAACAATACACACACACGCGCACACACACACACAATCATGGTAGTCTCTTTATCGATATTACATGGGCACTGTTGTTGTACATGTTTCACCTTTTCGTACTTCAAGCCAACTTGCTTGCACTTAACCTGAATTTTTTTTTTCCTTCTCAGTAGAAGTTCATTTTCTGGGTTTTCGCAGATGAGCGATGCACGCCACATAACTCGCATTCTGACATTTTTAAAAATATATTTTCACCCATAAAAATAAAATAAAAATTTAAAAAAATACGGATCTAAGATGGCGGGTGAAGACAAGCCTACAGGCGCTGTCACTGTCTCGCATCTACCTCTAGCCACGTTGGACGGTAAACTGGAAGTGATATTTGATGAAGTATCGATTATTTTTATTGTTATTCTTTTCCGGGTTCTTTTTTTCACGTGACAACGTCTAATAAATCGATGAAGCCGGCTGCACGCACGAAAAAGTGTCCCGTTGCGGACATTGTTACGTTACGCTTGTCCCGTTACGCTAATTGTTCCGTTACGCTGTGTCCCGTTACACTGTCGGTGAGTGCAGTAATAATAGGCTATGTTACAATTGACTAAAAAATTATGGTGATTCACATAATTGATGATAGATATTTGATTACAGTTTATTTATATGAAAACTTGTTCATAATTATATTTAAACTTTATAGCTAAACGCCAGTTTTTTAAAAAAATTTACAAGTCATCTACACGTGAACTATTTCGTCGACTGTTTATAAAGTGAAGTGAAAAGTTAATGTGGTTTTCATTGCTTATTACAACAATAATTTCGGCAATAAAGGTTCATTATTCTTGCGTTTTAAAAATCTGATTACTAGTATAATTTCTAGTATTAAAATAAAAATGATTAAATTTTATTCATAAAAGTGTGCAAATATTTCATCAATGTTTTGTAATGACGTTGTCACGTTAAACTATCGTCTGTAAACCGACTTTACAGACAACCAATTTTTCTATCGAATTTCGTTACTGTAGGCGGCACGGCAGAACAATGCGATGTCCGCATAATAAAGTACTGCGAGGGGGGATTACCAAGACAGCATAAACCCAAAGGGAAAGCCAATTCAGTCGATTATCGCAAAAACCTTCGAACTTAATTGGCTTTCAGATATTTTTTTCTTCATTAAACGAAGTTTGGGCGAAAAACGACCGCATCCCCACCCTTTCTGAAGCGGTGTTAAACGCCCCGCAACACATGAAAATAATTTGGAAAGTAAACCAAATTTGTGAATCTCTCGCTTTAACTCAACTTCACTTTCACGAGAACAGGACGCAGGTAAAAATCAACCTTTAATTTCAAACACAGCACCAGAGTTAAAACTGTAAGAAAAACGCAAAGAGTAACGAATAAATAAAAAAATTAAATACTGTAAAGGGCAAAATGGAAGGATTTCTTATTCATATTTTATTAAAAATTTAAATAAATTTTAAATTTTTTCCCGATTTTCCAGCATAAAGTAGACGGTTTTTCAAAATGGCGGTCATAACGATAATTGCAGCGGTCACGTCATAATTCGAAATGGCGGTCATGGCCATCCTAACTTTCAAGGTTATGACTTCGGCGGCTTAGTGTGGCTTCTTAAGTCACTTTGCGAACTTTTCAAGCTGTTGGCATTGAGGACTAAAACGGGAAATTTTCCTTCAAAACGGGAATTTTTTCTCTTGAAATATATGAATATTTTTCCTTCAAATTTGTTGAGAATTTTTGGCGGAATTCATTCTTAAAACAGGAAATTTCGGCTAATTTGGGGCAAATTTGGGTTCTTTTCGGCAAATTTAGAAGGTCAAGGTCATGCAAGATGGCCGCCGTGACGTCACAATACAAGATAGCGGTCGGAACCTCAGCCTGAAATCTGTCCTCGGAGGAACTATTATAGACTACTACTCAGAGGCAACTTGTCTTTTGTTACATGCAGAGCTAAATTATGAGTAGAGACCGGAATAATTCGCGATTTCAATGACCTGTAGAATATAGGCCTACTGCATGATCCTCTATGCACGCGGGAAAATTACATTTGATCATTGGCTACTGACTCGTGACACCTGTTAACTGGGACGCTAGTGATCCGATACTTACTTTTTTAAAGATTTTTCATTGGCCGAGTGTCATTCAGATAAACTACTGTGGCCCAATCACCGTTGCAGTAAAAGGGCAAACGTTTTTGGATTCTAGACTATCGCGAAATGAATCCGCGAATTTTCCGGTCTCTACTTATGAGGTATCCTGAAGAGTGGATCCCATTTTCTGCTTAATTTGTAGCCATCTTCTCTATTAATGTTTGCTGGGTGTGTAAACATTTCTACTGATTCTCGAATGTATCTTTTCTTTTATTGCCGGACGTTGGCTGCGGCGTGTCTTGATTTCCAAGGACTGTTCTGCCATGGCTGATCGTGGGATTGGCCCAAAGCTCCAGCCAATCGGGAGACACTACATACTACTCTCTCAGGCGAGTGTACTAAAAAAGGCGGGAGAAACTACTTGTGGTAACCTCAGTAGGTAAACTCCACTCTGACGATGGCGACTGCAACGTCGACCGAAACGCCGGTGATATATATATTCGCCTTGGACGCCAAGCTGCTCGAGACAGACTTAATAAATCATTCAATTATTTTTCCTTGTGATATTTATTAAAATATTTTCAGTTGTTAAAAATATGTTCTTACATAAGTTAATAACATTTTGTGGAATCAGGCAAACAAATAAATAGACTTAAAAACCTTAATAAGACAGTGACGGTCGCCGGTAATAGGTATCTTGCTAACATTTTGGAGGTTATTTCATCCGTCCGTGCGTCGAAAGTTAAAGCTTGGTAAGGTTTTGACGGAAGGACGGAAAGCCCTGCGATATTTTATCGTTCAATAACGTCGTCACGATTAAAGAGTATCTCGGGCAGTTTTAGAGAGAATCTGAGGTTGGGGATAAAACAATAAGACAAAAAAAATTTTGAGGGACGGCAAAAGAAAGTTTTTTTTAACGTATAGTAATGATTTTATATTTTAAAATACAAGTCAAATCCTACAATTCAAAGCGCAACAGAAAGACGAGTAACATCCTATGCTTGCAGGTTGATTGACCTCTTTGGTTTGTAAATGGAGGGGGGGAGGGGTAGTCTAGGCTATTTATTTTGAAAGGAAGGGGGTGGGTGGCTAAAGATTATCTTACCGGAGCGCTAGCTGCCTGAAATCTGAGCCTGGATCTGACTTTTTTTTTTTATGCCACGCAGGTCGCAGCTGTTGGAAAGGCAGGCACGCGAAGCTGAAGAAGCTGGTCGCACTGCGTAACCAGGTAAAACAAAAAACAAACAAAAAACAACAACAAAACCAAGAACAAAACACAGACGAGCGATCCTTAAAAAAATCAGCTGATCGGACCTTCGGAACCACTTGCTCGAAAAAAGAAGCCGCGTCGTAGCAAAATGCCGAGCCGAGCCGAGAAGAGCCGAGACGTGCCGATCACATGAAAATGGTAACAGACGGGGGTCTCCCATGCCGACAACTTAGGTTCCCCGGCTGTCCCGATGACGTCAGCGACGGCCCAAGGGAACCAGGAGGTGATTGAGGGGGTAGGGGGGGGGGGGGGTTCGGTGCCAGGGCAGACACCGGCCCGACTCACGTCGATACCGTCTAACTTCGGAGCCGCCGACAATTTGAGGAGGATAACTATCGCCCCGCCGGCTTCACAGCGGGGCCTCTCCCCGCCAATGATCGCACTCCGAACACACTCGCGAACACAAGCTTCAAACCGGTGTTCCATAACAATTAAAAAAATGTTAAAACTGAAATAGGGTTAACTTTGTGGGATAACGCCACTAATTCACCAATTTGGACATAAGCTTTAAAATTCAAACATTAAAGCTATGAATTTTATTTCAGAAGATAGCTGTATCATTTGGGTACACAGCGCAAAATAAATTTGTCCAGAAATTTACCAAATTTAAAAAAAGTTTTAAAATTTTATCTGATGTGTCGTAAAATGGCGTTATTGCCAGATATTGCGGGGAATAACGCCATGTCTAGTTTTTTTTAAATAAATATATTAAAATGAAAGATAAATTGACTACTAAATATCGATTATTCTTAAAAGTGTTTACAAACTTGATTATCAAGAAATAAATTCTATATGTTGACGCAAAAATTACTAAAATTATCTTAGAAATCACTTAGAAAACATAAACAAATCTCAATGACTTTATAACAGACAAACAAAATATTTAAAGGCTTGTGATAACATTCTAGTCACTGCTGCTGCTTTCAAAAAGCAGAGCACACCCATCATCACACAAGGTACACAAACCACATGTAGATGTCAATTACTACAGTTAACATGTGTAGTAAATTTTTTTTTCTAAATATTTTTGGTCTACAGTAGTATAAAATAGCCGGTACTGGCACAGTATGAAGGGTGAAGTTCCGAGGTGCTGGTCCGCCATATTGGATTCCGAGGTACCGGCGGCCATATTGGTGTCAAAATTACTCAGAATTCTAAGAATTTTCCCGATTCTGAGGGGGGAAAACACCCGTTTTTAAGGGAAAATTTCAATTTGTTTTCCCCTAGAAATATTCCGGAGGCTTAACTTTCCTCTGAGAAGCTTACATTCCTTACAATGCCAAGAAACCAAGCCTCCAGGTCACGATCTTGACTGTAAACTGTGAAAATTCTTTCAATTGTTGATAAAAAATTCCAAACATTATAAAGAAATTCCTGACTTCAAATGTTTAATTACTTAATCCATTTCAGTCCTTGTTTCGATTCCCGCCGAGAGAAAATGTGTAATTTATTAACAAAACATTTAAAAAAATTGTAAATAATAATTTCAATAAAATTTTAATAACCTTTTTGCTTAAATCACACCCGCCATCTTGAATTCTATAAACGTTGCACTGTTCGTCATGGCTGACATCTTGAAAATATGTTATTTTTATGCTAGAAAAGAAGGAAAATTTTAAATTTAATAAAAAATAATTGAATTTTAATAAGAAATTAACTTGCCTCATGGAGTCCTCGATTAAAACCCGTTGAGGACAAACATAAAAATGGTGTCAGATCCTTTCTCCGCGGAAGCCAAAAGCAGATTAACATCCCACCACTAATGCCATGGCAGATATTATGCTAAACACTATGACATCACGACAGTCATATTGTATCCGCCATCTTGTTTTTCTGCTAGAGTGCGCTACCAACATATAAGTTCAAATTTTACCCACTAGAGTGCAGGAATTATTTCGAGCCAGGGCGCCCGTCATCTTGTTGGTCGTCTTGGTCGCCATCTTGAAAATCTGTAATTATTTAGTTAGAAATTCGGAAAAATCTTCTAAATTCATCAAAAAAAATTCACCTTTTTAATTTACTGATTGAATCGATGGATGTCTGACACACGGTCATATAGTAAGGTCTGTCAACTTCCTATCCTTCTCCTTGGCGAGACACATCTGCTTGGTTTAGTTTAGAACTACGACGATAGATGGCAGTGCCTTCAATTTGTTTAACGCGCTATCGTTTGGTGCGTCCGTCACGTCTTGCCTGGGGGTTACCTGCCTTCCCACAAAACGAAGCTGAATGATTGTCGTCCCGGTTTTTTCCGAGGCGTAGCCTTGATGCACCCAGACTGTGCAATAAATGGGACTTAAAAATCAAAACTTCCCGTTTTTCTAGTGCATGTCCCACAGACTTGAAACTCGGTAGTGATGTTGCTTATATCGTGATGTGTTCAGCCCTGGCAACGCCGGGTACTTCAGCCAGAAGTATATAACGTTAACTCTGTTATAGTTCGCAGCGTGAGGAAACGCCTGCAGCTATAGTTATTCAGGGGCTGTCCCCGAAACAAGAGTGCAGTCGCCTGACAGGTAGGTGACCGGCAGCCATGGCGTGCAGCACTGGCTGCCTACCCAGCACGCGAAAGGGGCAGTTGAGATAACCCGTGTTTCGCGTGGGCAGATAAGTCCAGGGAAATAATAAACCCTTCAGACCGAGACTGTTTTATATCGCACGGCCTGCCACGCCAAGATGCCGGTCGCAATTGTCCGAGAACATTTCGCTACGAGCTACGGGTCACTTCAGGCTCATAAAACAATACTAAATGTAGAGGGCGTTACAGGCAAAAAAAAAAAAAAAAAGACACAGTCTTGGTTTCAAAAAATATTTTATGCCTCAGCAATTTTCTGTCGTTTGATTTTTAAAATTTGGCTTCGTTTAAGCATTGTATATAGTACATTTCACTGGAATGCCTGAAGGTAATAGTGTCCGGCTACCAAAAATAGTATTTTTCTGTAGTCATTGGTGTTGAATATTAAAATAATTTCTGGGAATGACTACATGTAAAATATAATGTCAATACACGTTATGTTAAAAGCTTTTTTTTAATCTCATAAGACGTGATATATCACTTAAAGTAGGCAACCTTAAAAGATTAAAACTATAAAAAATAGTGTTGAGGCATAAACACTGTAGAAACCAATGTAGCGTGTTTCTATTTAGGTTAAGCCGTGTCTCACACAGTATGTTGATTTGTTTTCGTTTATTCTGAGTAAAAACAAAGGGGCATATGCCTACGTTATAAAAAAAATAACCAAACCAACGGACCGAGATCTGTTTTAGACGTTATTATAGCAATTATTCAAACATTTTTTTTTAATTTTGCTTTACTTGAATTATGGTGTTCATAAAGCAATAATACTTTTTTATTAAAAAAATTAAAAAATTCCCTACCTTCAGCAATTCATATGTTCATTCACCTACGGAGACACGTCAAAGGTGTTGAAAAAAAAACACCTCTTGATGTTTATACACTGTTGTACTTTTTTTTAAAGTATTTTTTTTTTTAATTTGCTATTTTGTCTTGTGTTCATTAAGGTGTACAAAATGTATACCAGGATAGTTTCGCTATCCTTAAGTTTCATTTGGTAAAGCAACAAAATTGACTCGTCGCCGGATGTTCACGAAAGTAAATATACACGAGTCAATGGCGCCAGACGCGGGTCTGCCATGGGACGAAATCCCCGAAAAATTCAGCTCTGCTCATGCGTCCTACACACATAGGTTACGGACAGGGACACCAATCCGTTCCCTAAAAATTGGTTGTCTGTAAAGTCGGTTTACGGACGATAGTTTAACGTGACAACGTCATAAAAAACATTGATGAAATGATTGCATACTTTTATGAATAAAATTGAATCATTTTTATTGAATTATCACTATTTTGTATGGATACAAATAAGGAGTGAAATGAAACCTACAATTTAATTGATGAATTTACTTTTATTTGCACTCATTAATTCAAATATCTTTATTACTTTAACGAAGAGATTATTTGAATTATAACTTTTATACATGTTTGCTATTTAACTTCTTCCAATCTGCGTTATTCTGTTAAGGATAGGACGATGATAGGAAAAGTAGGAAACGAATGGGAGTGTTTCAAGTTGAATGTGCCTCGAAAAAGTCAAATCAGTGGTTGTTCCAATCGAGTGGAAGAGAGATATATGCGGCGCAAACGTACAATGAGCGTAACGACACACAGCGTAACGGGACAATGTGCGTAACGGGGCACTTTTTCGTGCGTGCAGCCGGCGTTCATCGATTTATTAGACGTTGTCACGTCAATAAAGGACTGGCCGTAACCTAACTAGAGGTTTGGCAATGGTTATGTGCACTAGTAATACAAGTTAGGGTACAGGTGTAGCATATTCGACACCTAAACCCTTATTTTTGAGTTTTAGATACTGGCCTTAAATGTTTTTCATAACAGATCCCACTCGGATAGCTAGAGCAGATTTTACATCGGATGTTTTTTTTTTGACGTGACGTCTAATAAATTGATGAACGCCGGCTGCACGCACGGAAAATTGTCACGTTCCGCCTGAGCCGAGCGTGCAAGAACCGGCCAACCACCGTGCGAGAAAATCTTCTATAATATCAAACAGGTTAAGGCGGGCTTTTTAAAAGCAGCAATTTTTAAAAAAAAAATTATTTGTCCAATTTCGTCATTTCAAATTAACAATTTATTGACATTTATTTGATTTCAGTCTATTTCTATAACTAATTGTTCGTGATTATATTTAAACAAATTATATAAATTAAATTTGCAAAAACTGTAAATAATATTTGAAAATTAAACAGTACGCAATTTTTCATCAATGTTTTCTTATGACGTCATCGCGTAAAATTATCGTCCGTAAACCGACTTTACAGACAACCCCGCCCAGGCACACCCAACAGATAGCGTCACGTGTCGCACGAAACATGATGGTTTCAGTTTCCACTGTAGGAGTCGCACTTCTTGTCCTGTGATCTCTGCTTCTTTGCACCCGGGACGGAAGCAGGTAAAACAAGCGGTCAGCGGACTGCTGTTTTTACCACACAACCTCCCCCCCCCCCCCCCCCACCAACCCGGGTGATTTCATTAGCTCGAGCGGCCGAAGCCACAAAGGAGCCGCTGGCAGGTTGGAGGGGGGGGGGGGGGGTGGAGCGGGAAAGGGCTTCAAAGAGTAGCTGTCTGTCTCTCTCTCGCCCATGGCCCTTCAACCAGCACTCGATAGTCTAGCCGTCGGCAGACCGCCTCAAGAGAACAGCTCCAGCTACACTCGTGTCAAGAGACGAGCACAAATACAGCGGTGTTTCCCAGTTCTAAAGGTGCCCCCGTCTGGTCGGAAATGTATGTAGCCTATGCTGGTGCTTCTTGCCTCTGGACTGGCGCGCAGTCTTCTCGTCGTCACAGGAAGAACGGCGACCGTGACATTTTGCATGGCGGAGGAATGAAGGTAAAGGCGCAAAGGCCCTAAAAGTGCTTCCGAGAATCTCTACCGGTTGTCCCACACCTAAACTAAATACTCCGTAAAACACGACATTTTTCGCTATTATAAAAACACACTTTTTGAAAACTTGAACCGAAATACAAAGGTACTTTTTCGGCCCTCAGCGAACTCTTAAAAATGCTTTACGTAAGCAGACCCCACTCGGATATCTTCTTGTTTTTTTTTTTTTTTTTTTCCTGAAGCTCTGCCCACCGTGTGGGCGGCCGGGCAGACAGGGGCCTTAATACAATTTCTTGGACATACACCATTGCAGTTTTTCAACGGGAAGAACTCATAAGTGAGAAATAAGAAATAAAAATCGAAACATAAACCCACGGAAAAAAAATTGGTTGTCTGTAAAGTCGGTTTACGGACGATAGTTTACATGACAACGTCATAACAAAAAAAACAGTGATGAAATGATTGCATACTTTTATGAATAAAATTGAATAATTTTTATTGAATTATCACTATTTAGTATGGATACAAAGAAGGAGTGAAATGAAATATACAATTTAATTGACAAATTTACTTTTATTTGCACTCATTAATTCAAATATGTTTATTACTTTAACGAAGAGATTATTTTAACTATAACTTTTATACGTGTTTGCTATTTAACTTCTTCCAATCTGTGTTATTCTGTTAAGGATAGGACGATGATAGGAAAAGTGGGAAACGAATGGGAGTGTTTCAAGTTTAATGTGCCTCGAAAAAGTCAAATCGATGGTTGTTCCAATCGAGTGGAAGAGAGATGGATGCGGCACAAGCGTACAATGAGTGTAACGGGACACAGCGTAACGGGACGATGTGCGTGACGGGACACTTTTTCGTGCGTGCAGGCGGCGTTCCTCAATTTATTAGACGTTGTCAAATCAAAAATAAAGCCTGAAGCAGCTGATGTAAGAAAAGAAAAACCCAACGATGAACCCAAACAGATACGTGGACAACACAACACAACAGCACAGAGGAACACAGTGGAAGCACAAATGACTTTATTCCTAACAGCATAGCTTGCTTGATTTTAAATTTAATTGTTATCAATGGTACAGTTATTAATGATTGCGTGGCAAAGATTTGTAGACATAGCATCTAATGAGATGTTTCAGGGTGGGGATTTTAGAACTTTTGAAATAAAACCTGTAACTAAAATACGTTTTTAATTTTGGTATTATTGATTCAGGACCGTAATTAATTGGCCTATCAAATGTTCTTGGATGACATTCAGTTCTGGGTCATCTTGTACATGATGTTTCGAGTGTAAATACAATATACAGGTTTCGGGAAATAATTACGTGATTATGTTGAAAAAAAAATGTTATATGGTAATCATGTTAATTCACACACTAAGGAATTTTATGTGCTCTAATTTATTCTTTAACCAGTACAAATGTCGGTATGTATATTATTTTTTAGACGGTAACGCTTACTGTATTTTATTAATGGTGTCGAGGAATAAGACGACGCACATGCCACGATAGGTTTTTTTTATCAGCTTCTAGGAACAGGCAGTCAACTTCAAACATTTCATTATTATCGTAAAATGGAGTCTGATCCTTCCAGCCGATATAAATGAGCCTGGTTTTTCGTCGGGCATTGTTGCCGCTCTGAAGGATCGAATGAACTCGTTTGGGTTCATGAGGGTTCATGGGCTCTATATAGTCTGTCCCACTCTTAGATTGCAGTGCAGAGTCAATAGCAGACACTGTTGCCAGATTTCTACCACCAGGCTTGTTTACATTATTTATTTGTATACCAAATTAAATTATAGTAAGTTTTAATATATATATATTAATTTTTACGGTTTGTTGATTTTTTTAAGACCAGAAATCAGTGTCTATTGACAGTATTATCCTAGTTGTAGTCATTCTGACAACAAAATAATTTAATATTACCAGAAATTATTGTCTATTGACAGTATTATCCTAGTTGTAGTCATTTTGACAACAAAATAATTTAATATTACCAGAAATTATTGTCTATTGACAGTATTATCCTAGTTGTGGTCATTCTGACAACAAAATAATTTAATATTACCAGAAATTATTGTCTATTGACAGTATTATCCTAGTTGTGGTCATTATGACAACAAAATAATTTAATATTATCAGAAATTATTGTCTTTTGACAGTATTATCAACATTTGTAGTCATTTCTGACAAAAAAAAATGCAATGGTAAAAACCTATTATTTCACAGTAGAAAACTATTTGTAGCAGTCCGTCGTTGGTAATAACAAGGAAATTCATTAAATTAAAATCTATGCTCAAAAGAGCAAACATTTTTAATATTATAAAAAAAAAACATTTCGTTGAAAAATTCAATTGAAACCAAGATGGCGTCTTTGAATTAAGACTCTTTAGAAAAAAGATTTAAGATTATCATACCACGCTATTGATGAACTAAAACGGTATAATGTATTTTCAAAATTCTCATTTCAAAATTTAACTTTACAAAATACAATGTTTCAGATATATTTTGATAAATTTTTATTACGTTACAAACTTGTGTCTGAAACGTTTGGACTCTATGGTGTATATCTGGCAACAGAGCACAACGAAGCGAATCGTGCATTGGAAAAAGAGAGACAACAGGTTGAACACCCTCGAAAATTAATAACGGTGTAGCCGATTCACCTGAAACTTCTTTCAGCCACTGGGAAATAGCGCGGAAAATACCGTGGCGGTATTCAAAGGCGTCCCACACTTTGTGCAGTGTGTCTACTATGATGGACTTAAATGTTATTGTGGTTCACTATCTCGGTAAGAGCAAATATTGCGGCAGAGGTGGCACAAACACTTCGTCTTTGACATAACCTCAGAGAAAGAAGTCGCATTGGGTTAAGTCCAGTGATATGGCACCATCTGCCCCACACTTATTTCGACATTTGCACGACCAAGTCATACCCCAGGGTATGTGTGAGTAGTTAGATTTGGCCGATCCGGGGACAGAGCCTGGAGGCATCGGATTCGTGACCTTTGACCTCTGATGTCACTGTCGGGACCTTTAGACCTCTGACATCACCTCTGCCATCTTCAATTACATAATTTCTGGCCACCGTCTTTAATTACATCATTTCTGGTCGCCATATTGGATTGTCACTTCCTATCACCATCTTGGTTTACGTAACTTTCAACCGCCATATTGTATTACACTTCCGAGTTAGGTTAGTATTTCAGCCAACATTTTATATTATGTGACTTCAAACAATCATACTGTATTGCCATTTCTGGTCACCATCTTGGATTATTTCCGGGCGCCATCTTTGATTGCATCATTTATGTTAACCAATGTTTAATTCTAGAACTTTCTGCAAACTATGATCACATCATTAATAACAAGACCTGGGGCTTGATGATATGGATTTAGGATTTTAACATTACTGTCAGCATCTTGGATTCAATTTCTACTAATGCTGTATCATTCCATTACTAAGCAGCCAAATTTTATTACATCACAACCGGTGAACCTGTGTTTTAGGATTTATGTTTTTCTTTGTATAACTGATGTAGTAGTCATCTTCGATTATATAGTTATTGTCTTTAACTTTTCTTACTAAATTTTATAGGTATTACATTTAACTCATGCATCATATGCTAGAGTACACTACTGTCGCAGGCATCTATATTGGTTAGGAGGCACTAGTAATGCATGTTTTATTTAATGGTTGTGATAGTGCTGTTCTTACATGTAATTTAATCTAAACTAAAAAAAAATATAAAGAGCAAAGACACGAACATTGGCCTAACTATCAAAGCTGCTAAACACTAGGCTACCGGAATTTAATATATCAAAATTATTACATGCCTGGACTATTAGGCACATTCGTTCCACTCAACATCTTTTGCCTTGTTACCATTCTTACTTGTACATTTTTTTTTTTTATTTCTCGATATTTGTAATTTTGCTTAAAAATGTGCTCCTTTCCGTTCACAGGTACACAACTTTAAATATGAAACTTATGTATCCTAATCATCCATTTTATGAATCAAATGTTTAACCAGGGATCTAAAACTACGAAATAACATACAGCATGTTTTTAACAATCGAAACATTTAATAGAGTATATTAAAATGCACACACATGTACAGGAATGTAAATTATTTTCTAAGCATATTCTTTCCTCGACAAATCACATCTTAGGTGTCTTCTACTTCTTCCCGAAGTCTCCAGTGTTCATGCAGCACTGCAATTAGGTCTACAATCCACGCTTCTTGCACAGTGTTCTTTCTGCCACAACTTCTTCAAGACACCTCCAGAAAGCACTGCAGACACATCTATATCGAACAGCATACCTGAAACTATAAAATCTACACATTTGTTCTAAGGTGTCATCATCTTCACATTTCCGTTCTAAAGGAGTTAGAAACCATTCACTAAATTACTCCTAGCAAATATCGTATACCGAGTACTAAGATGTCAACACATCCAAGAATAGTGGATTCACTTCACGTTGAAGAATTGTGAAGGGAAATCTGCTGCACTGTTTGGTATTCATGATTGTTCCGTGAGTGTACAGATCACCTGTGCTGTGTGACCCGGGCATGAGAGGCCCGCGCGACCAAGCCAAGGACATGCGAGGCTGCAGCAATGACTCTCCTCCAGGCTGCTGCCGGCCAGTCGCTAACAAGCGGGGTCACGGCACGGCCATCCCACCCAGCAGGTCACGAGCACGCGGTCTTCTCCACGCTCCACAGTATCACGCACCTCGCCTGGTGACTAAGAGCACTCGCGGAGACATGCAGTCTTCTCCACACTCCACAGAATCACGCACCTCGCCTCGTAACTACGAGCACTCGCGGAAACTCACGGTGTATTCCACGCTCGGAATTTGGTGACTACGAACCAACATGCGGCGTGTGTTCCGATACGATCCACGAGACTTGTGATCTACTGACCAAATCAGTTTCGTCAAAACACCGAATTATTACCGTGAACGTTTAAACGTATAAACTATTGTCAGAGCAATATGGAAAATATGTTTTACTGATATATTTTTTAGCTCTTATTTTTATTTCGGGCATTTAATCTTTCTGTGATTCGTTTAATAATAATTTAATTTAAAGATGGAGTAAAATAAATTTGTCTCGTCAATATTGCTACACCTGAGCATTACTTTAGATATATATACTACCATATCATTTCGTAACCTCAATTATTGTTTATGTTATACTTCACTGTAAATAGATTTGGCTCCTCAACAATCCCAGCTATAATTTTAAAAGTTTACATTACTTTGTTTATTATGGTTAAATTACAATACTGACCTCTCATTCGTTTCACAACAATTGGTACACACATGGTATATGAATACCGTCTGAAACGTATGTTCGCACCCACAGGTTACGCCGTCAGTGGTCGGAGTTTAACGGGGAATGTAGTGTTGGTGATGACGCAGCTTCACTCCTGCGGGAAGCTACAGGACCTTCCGCGTTCGCTGTGTCCTGTGTCGAAGGATGTGCGTGCTGATGTTGTAGCATGCCGCTGAACCTGGGACTTTCCTTCATGGACACCCTGCATGAGGCCCTGGCCGTCAAGGGCCAGCGAGTGTGGCCGGGAGGGTGGAGGGTGGTGGCGACACAGGGATGTTGTGTCGCGAGCCGGCAGAGGTGGCTTCAGGCGTCGGCTTCAGGCAGCGGCTTCAGAAGGCAGCTTCAGGAGGCGGCTTCAGGAGGCGGCTTCAGGAGGCGGCTTGAGGCTGCGGCTTCAGGCGTCAAATTCAGGCTGCAGCTTCAGGCAATGGCTTCAGGCGGTAACATCAGGCGGCGGCTTCAGGAGGTAACTTCAGGCGGTAACTTCAGGCGGCAACTTCAGGCGGCGGCTTCAGGCGGCGGCTTCAGGCGGCAACTTCAGGCGGTAACTTCAGGACGAGCAGGAAGACCAGGGAAGACAGTGACGACGGGAGTCTTCGTCAAGACGTGTGTGAGTAAAGACGGACTTGTGTTTGTGGCAATACTAAAACTCACTAAGACAAATATACATATATTAAAAAATAGGATTATATTTTGTTTTCCTGTACAACACTCTGTGGTTTTAATTGTTTTGATCAACACTACTACGTAATAAACAGTGCCAGTCTGATATATAGATAACGAATACTTTTGTCTGATCAAAATTTGAAATGATACATTATCGATTGTTATTAAACTAAAGTCTAGCCCGGAAACCTCCAAACCACCAAGCAAATGGGGTAGTGAGGGTAGTTTTTTTCTTCTGTGAATCACAAGTCTTCGGCGTGCGATTCACACTGCAACAGTTCGCTCATTAACTCCCAGTTGTGCTCTCATCAGAAAAACGGACGCTAGTTCAGGTACCAAAACTTTTCTCAGTGAGTTTACTGAACTATGAGTTTTCCTGAACTATTGCATGTGAAAAGTTGATCAAGTTGATAAAAAAAATCCAATTTACTTCAACAACCAACTCAACTCAACTCAACCAACAACTCCTTGAAAACTGGAGCTTGTTGTTGAGAAGTTCAACAATCAGGCTTGAAGGCGTGGGAGCAACGTCAAACGTGTTTGATCGTGTGCGTGTGTGTGTATGATGGGAGTGAGAGGGTGAGTGGGCTTTTTACAGCAGTGGAGGCGACAGGGCAGAGTGTCTCCCGGCGACTACAGGGTGGAAGGGAGGAAGGGGGGAAACTGGCTGCCGAGACAGCAGAGTCGATAAACAAAACAAATGACGTGCCGCGGGGATCGATTGCACACAACAAGGCGAGGGTGTCGCCGAACACGTTCGGCCACCACGTGACATGCAGACGCCAGCACGGCAAATGTCGGAACTACTTCGTGGGCACCACAGCTAACATCAATTCCGAACACGTTCCAATCAGCCCACGCGTCTCATTCCAGACCTGACACATCTAGGCAAGTACTTCAGAACTACACATCTATTCTTGCAGGTGGGGGTTCGTAGGAGCGGCTCGCACAGCTTTACACTACACACCACACCCGAGTTTAACTAGACCACTTGAAATTACAGCACACTCGCAAGCCTCTAATGCACACCAACACGACACTACACCACGCCAGTTAGCCGATCTAACTGGTGGGGGAGCTTCACTCCCCCGCCGAATTAGGTACACGTAACTTTTATAGCATTACACAACCTACCAGCGCACACACAGGCCCGTGTGCCGAACTTATCCGACAAGACACGCACCCCCGCCGTCGATTCAAATGATTCTACACCAGTGTGGGGTGCACCTGAATTACTATGCACTTAGCGAGTTATAGAAACCTCGGTTTCTGGCCTCGTCCACGCTTACTGCCCCGGATGGCAATATGATGAATCGGCGGCTTGCTGGTGATTGGCTGACTCAAGCCGAGGCCAGCACAGAGAAGCTAGTCGATGAGTTCGCTGCGCCAGGCGGCCAGACAAGGACAGTCCAGCTCGCGATGTCGGAGAGACGCATGCCGTGGGATTCCAGTGGTGATTCCAATGATGATTCCAATGATGATTCCAATGATGATTCCAATGATGATGATGATATTCTGCTGGCTCTCACAGTACGTGAACGTAAAAAGAAAATGGATTTCATAAATGCAATCTAAAAACCAAAATTTGACAAAGCATTTGACCAAGCAGTTGTGAGGACGAAACCAAATTGATGGATTATTTCAACTTACTTCAACTCAGTTTGGAATCAAATCCCAGGAATTGTCCTGCATATCCTGCCTTCTATATTTTTTCCCATCGGTTTATTCCATAAAACATGGATATTTTCGTAATCCTTCAATTGACTTCTCCATCGACTTGGCTATTTGAAGCACATTATTGAAATCAAGCTTCGTGAAAAGCAAGCGCAGAAGTGGAGCACAATTCCGCGCGAAAACGTGTTTTTTTTTTGTTTATCTGCGCATGCGCGTAGTCTGCGACCTTTTAGAAAAAAATAGCCGAGAATCAAACACCTGCAGAAGCGTTGCCAACGTAACGAACACAGCTTAGTGTGGACAGTGGCACCTGAGGTGCAGCTGGCTGTATTTTAATCTCTTAGATAACTTAGCGAGCATAGCAAACATAGCGAGCATAGCGCCCTGTGCGGCCGTAGCTTTAAAAACAAACTACGACAAAAACAATATGGCCGAGCGCGTCGTCCAGACGCAGAAAGGTTAAAAATTAAACATACTAAATGAAAAAGCTTCACAAGCATACAATTAAAAGACCCAACCTAATAAACAAACACACACACACACATATCGATAGGTTCGAGCTTAATATATATATATATATATATATATATATATATATATATATATTCACGTGTAACATGACAAGCATTTTTGTCTCACAACAGTAGATATTTTCAAAAAACGACTTCCTAAAAGTTTGGCTGTACCGTGTAACCGTGCTCTTCGGAGAAGGATACACGCAATGTAATTAAGGCTCAACGTAAACCGACATCAAATATTTTCAATTCCATGTTTATTTATACAAAGAAATTGTTCCAAAATGTGACTTCGGAGGTTAGAGTACGTATCCATCACCCAACTGTTAAAACAAAGAATACGAACTTCGGGGCTCGGTATTACAAGACATACAGATTTTGAAGTGACGTCTAATACATCGATGAACGGCGGCTGCACGCACGAAAAAGTGTCCCGTTAAGCACATTGTCCCGTTACGCTCATTGTACCCTTGCGCCACATCTCTCTCTCTTCCACTCGATTGGAACCATCGATTTGACTTTTTCGAGGCACATTAAACTTGAAACACTCCCATTCGTTTCCTACTTTTCCTGTCATCGTCCTATCCTTAACAGAATAACACAGATTGGAAGAAGTTAAATAGCAAACATGTATAAAAGTTATAGTTAAAATAATCTCTTCATTAGAGCAATAAACATACTATTTGAATTAATGAGTGCAAATAAAAGTAAAATTATCAATTAAATTGTAGATTTCATTTCACTCCTTTGTATCCATACAAAATAGTGATAATTCAATAAAAATTATTCAATTTTATTCATAAAAGTATGCAATCATTTCATCAATGTTTTGTTATGACGTTGTCACGTTAAACTATCGTCCGTAAACAGACTTTACAGACAACCATTTTTTTTTTTTTCGTTTTTTCGTCATTACTTTCTTGGGGCTATGTCTTTAAGTTTTAACACCACTCCCTTGCATATGTAGTTCTGCCACAAATAAATTTCAACACATGTTCACTTTTGCAATAGCATGGGTGTAAGAAGTCGCGAACGTGATAATTAGGTACGAACTTTGCGGCCCATGATATTACACTAAGTGAATACGAGTTACCAACATTTGTGGCAGAATCACAATTGCAAGGGAGTTATCGAGTTCAAAAAAAAATTATTAATAGCCCTTGAATAACAGGTGATTACAAAAAAATTACGTGTGAGAACGAGCCTTAGGTAAATTATTTTTTGTTACAAATAACAAATTAAGTACATGTTACCTAAATCTGGATGGAGAACTGCAAACAAACCATGTCATGAGATGATAATGTTCGCAGACTTTCACGGCCATTGTCTGAAGTAGCTTGGCTTCTGGGTTGTAGCCGCGTGTCCTTGGCGAATGATTCGCCCGACGTTTCGGTCGACATTGCAGTCGCCATCATCAGGGAGCAGTTACCTACTGAGGTCCTTACAAGTTGTCCTGCCTTTATATACTCTCACCTGAGGGGAAGGTGCTTCCTGGTTGGCTGCCGCTGTGGGCCAATCAGAGCCTTCCTTTCTTCTGGTTGGCTGGGCTGTTTTGCCGATCAGGGGCGATCTCTCTGATGAGTATGTAAAGGCAGGACAACTGGTAAACCTGCTTGCCAATAATGCATGAATTTTTGGATCCCGCATGTAAGTGCCCAAGGTTTTCCCTGTGTCTATGCAGGTTTTACGTGGGCCCAACTTATCTAGTTTATAGTCTAGAATAGTCAGTGAGGGGAGTTAGTCATGGCGCCAATCGCTGACATGGCTGGCCAATCCCCCTGCTAGCACACGATGCATGCTAACCTTCCTGCATGGCTTAAACCCTGCATTATTAGAGCGTATGGGCTTCGGCCTGAGACGCACTTAGTCTCCCTCCCTAACCCGGAAACCCCCCCCCCCCCCCAACGCACTTAGTTTTAATTTAAGTTAAGAAAAAAATAAGAACCTCAGTAGGTAACTGCTCCCTGATGATGGCGACTGCAATGTCTCGACCGAAACGTCAGTTGAATTATTCGCCAAGGAACGCGGCTGCAACCCGGAAGCCAAGCTACTTCATGACGTGAGATGAACGAGTGGTGAAACAATCTGGAATTGTCGTGAAACTAGATAACCATCTTGTTTTTGTCTGCTAGAGTGCGCTGCCAACATATAAGTTCAAATTTTACCCACTAGAGTGCCGGAATTATTTACAGCTAGGGCGCCCGTCATCTTGTTAGTCGTCTTGGTCGCCATCTTGAAAATCTGTAATTATTTAGTTAGAAATTCGGGAAAATGTTCTAAAATCATCAAAAAAATTCACCTTTTTAACTTACTGATTGAATCGATGGATGACTGACACACGGTCATATAGTAAGGTTTGGCAACTTCCAAGTGGCTGACGAGGGCCTGGGAACGATCCCCCGAGGGGGCGGAACAGTTTCAAAACTCTACTTACGAAATCAATGTTTAGGGTTGGTAAGTTCAGGGGAATTATCCCCCGCTATTTTGGATTTTCCCCCCCTTTTTTTTGACGTGATAACGTCTTATAAATCGATGAACGCCGGCTGCACGCACGAAAAAACATGACTCACTGACACTGAGCCGAGCGTGCAAGAACCGGCCAACCACCGTGCGAGATAATCTTCTATAATATCAAACAGGTTAAGGCGGGCTTTTTAACTAGTATTGTTCGTGATTATATTTAAACAAATTATTTAAATTAAAATTTGCAAAAACTGTAAATAATATTTTAAAATTAAAAAGTATGCAATTTTTCATCAATGTTTTCTTATGACGTTATCACGTAAAATTATCGTCCGTAAACTGACTTTACAGACAAACCCCCCCCCCCCTTTTAATTCAAACCAGCACACCACACGAATAAGTGCTATCAGTTCGTGTAACGATTAAAATTAGATTAAAATTGACTTTTAACGTTGTTAAAATAATCAAGTCAAGTATTTATTACACGGATATAATCATTTATAAACAGTTAATTATCCTAGTGTTATGAATTCAATGTAGATTCTAAGCAAATAAAAAACACTAGTATATAAACATACTAATCAAGGCAACTGTCTCCTTAAAGAGTGCCCTACTGTTATTGCACACCAAGGTGTATACAACTGGCGGAAGTGAGTAGCCGCGGCCTGAGGGAACGAACAGTGGCCGACTGCACAGACACAAGGAGGGAGATATAGAAGCTATATAGGAGGGAGATATAGGAGGGATATATAGGAGGGAGATATAGGAGGGAGATATAGGAGGGAGATATAGGAGGGAGATATATAAGTGATATAGGAGGGAGATATATAAGTGATATAGGAGGGAGATATAGAAGTGATATAAGAGGGAAATATGAAAGTAGGGGATTAAGGCCCGTCCACAACAGTCCAGAGCCTGTGTCCTTACCCTGATGTGAAGGACGTCACATTGTCGCGCGGAAAACTGCCCAGTCTAAAATTGTCATGTCCGAATGTCCTGAACTCTAAAGTAATCACTAGAGCGCAGTAAATGTTTCACGAATGTTTTTTTGTTCATTGTTTTCATGCATTTTTTTCCCCCCAAATGGGAACAGTAAACTTAAGTATCGTATTCTGTTGTTTTTCTGTGCTACCAAAGAACACAGATTGGGACAAAATGTATTCGGACCATCGCCCACACCACGCTTTATGTCAGAGGGTCACGTGGACCAATCAGCGACCAGTGTTTGTCGGACACAGTTAAGGACATTGCAATATTGTATACGGGCCCTTCCAGTGGAAAATGAAACCGTGTTTAGCACGACCTGTGACTATCTGTTGGGTGGGCCATAGCTATGTGCTTGCAAAAAGAAACTATCAGGCAGAACTAATAGATTTATCATGATTATTTAACTGCTTGGCGACTAATTAAGCAATTAGAGATTTAAAAGGTCCAAAAATCACTTAATACCGTTCTGTAACAAAAAAAAATGTCTACATAAATGAGTACGAGATGCAGTATTTCTGGCATGCCACAATGCAAAATATGCAACTACAAAAATTAAGTGAATTAACTTTCACAGGTTTGGTTGCTTGATAACAGCTGATCCATTACTTCTCGCAATTAATGTAGCCATGTGAGCAATGCATTACGAAAGCTACTGTTTAGCGGGTGGGCCCGAAACTAATTCATAAACTATGTCTCAGTCTCGGCAATTATAGTTCCTCCCCCGTGCAAACACCTGCCAAGAGCGGTTTGAGTAGCCACGCCACACAATGAGGCGACCAATGAAGACATAGAAACACAGCACGAAAAGCCTAATGCCTCGTGAAACTAGATAAAAATCACACAATTTAGGAACGAAATTAAAAACATATTTTCGCGCTAAAGGTTTTGTGAGCGAATAAGCAATATCCGCTAGCCCTTGTATAATCGACACTCAATATGTTTATTTATTTTCGGTGGAAATTCAGAAATGAGAAGCTTAGAAGAAATATTTATATTTAATTTGTTGTCATTTTATCATTTGTGTTGCATGACTTGTCTTAAATCCTTGCGCAAACTTGTATACACAAGAGTATGTATATCTAATGGATGCAATAAACTAGCCTACACTAAAACAAATAACACGAGGCACGTTTTCGCAGGTAGCAGGTGGTAAACTCTGCCAATATATTGAGGCCTACCTACCTTATTATTTTTAAAGAACCCAGGAGGCACTAAGGGCGACACTAGCACGTGTATCAAGTGTCCGATCACCTCTAAGCCAAGGCAGCGAGCGTCGTTTAGCAAGCAACTGCGAGACATTTAAAGGCGAACCTTAAAAATAAAAAGTGTATAACAGAGTTCAATGACACCCCTTGTACGGTGTCTACACTATTCAGTTGGAAATTTTAATAAGCAGAAAGTGTTACGTTTTTAAAAAATTTCGCCGTGTTGAAGAGTTTTCAATAAATATTTACCTTGCACCCGAAGTCTTAAAATAAGACATCGCCGCGTATTCTGTTGGTGCGAGAATAGAACATCCAGTAGTTCCTCTTTGGCGGATACAGTATTGGCACCCTTAGCGTATTACTTAATTCTTGAGGGAAGCAATGCTCCACTTGTAGATTCTTAAGTAAAGTCATTTTTAAGTAATGAAACATACCCGTTTCGTACTTTTGACAATCAGCTGAAGTTAAACAAAATACATATATTTAACATTCTGACTGCCTGTCCAAAAGAAGAAGGAAACGATTACAGGATTTATAACTTTCCCGCCAGGCCTAAATACGTAAATGCTTCTCGCTACTTCATGGCATGACAAATTTCTCTAATAATAATTCATGTCCGCGTTTTGGTGTAAAAATTCTTGAAATATTTGAGAATTTTTTTGACAATTGAAAAAAGTTACATAAGTCAAGATGTAGCCAGTAACATTTACTTGTATGCTGTAAAATTTCAAGTAAGTGATGAAGTTGTATACCCCTTTTAGGTAGCTAGCTTTCAGTGGCGGATACTGTAATATTAGGGGGGAGGTGTGTGGAGGTAGGTTATAAAAAACAGAAGAAAAAATTAATTGGAACATGTGTATACAAAAAAAAACTTAAATGACTATTTACACAAACACAGTGATGGGCCTACAGCAGTGGACGTAAGCGGCGTGGCTTCTCATACAGTAACATACCGTCTTCAAAAATGTATTTTCGTAACTTCAATGGGGGGGGGGGGAGGTATATCCCTCTATCCTCTCCCGCGTCTGCCATTGGCCTGGCATGAGATATAAAAATTAAGCAAGTACCGTAAAACGGGGTGAATAGGATCAGAGGTGTGAATAGAATCAAAAGTTTGTAACATTATGTTTTGAAGCATAATACAGCAGAAAAGAAATTGTACATAGAACTACGTATTAGAACTACCATTATAACTATTTGAACAATGTATAATATTTTATTCTGTATTTACGTTCCAAAATATAACGTTACAAACTTTTGATCCTATTCGCCCCTCTGATCATATTCACCCCCGTTTTACGGTTATGTGGAAGTTGACGTGAGCTAGGAAGGTGCTCGTGTACGTACGGAAGCATGGGCTCGCACCTCGACACTCCTCGGCATGCCCCAGGCACCGCGGACCCCCGCGAAGCTACACGGCGTCCATGGTCCGCGCGCGATCCACGCCGACCCCCGTCAGTAGGGCGCCACGAGCGGTTCTGGCGCAGCCGGGGCGGGCGAGAGCGGGGCGCACCCTCCCCTCCCCACCGCGGGCTGAATGGACCCGCCCTCTCTCCCCACTCCCGGCGCAGTCCCGCCCCCTCCCCTCCCCACCCCTCCGCCATTGACGTCACCGTCCGGCCCGCGCCGAGACAAAATCAATCCCCCACCTGGGCGGTCACCTACCCACCCGTCGCGTCATCCGACACCCTGTACACACCCCGCAGTTCCAGCAGTGCTGAACGCCTGCCACGCCGGGGAAGCCTTCTTTTCACAGACGAGAGAGCCAAACGCCCGATCGTGCATCTAAGGTTGTTTTTTTTTTTTGTTCATTGTAAATAAATATGGCGGTGTTGATAAAAGGATACTAAAGGTCAATTAGGTTAGGTTAGCTACATTATAAACACTTTAAAACGTTGTGGACGGTTGATTTGGTTAGGATAGCTACATTAAAGATACGGAAAAAAAAAAGCATGAACTACGGTGAACTTCGGGTTTTGGCTCTCTCGTCTGTGAAAAGAAGGCTTCCCTACTAGACTGCAACAAGGTACACGCGCAACAGCGTGTTCCTTCCTTGTGATTGGCGGCCGTCTCTGCGAGAGAAGTAGTTGCCTTGTTTGGCTGAGCCACTCAGGACGCATTTTTGCTTCCGCAACTAATTACTGTGACTGGCGTTGTAACAATCGTCGTGTACCTGAAACAAACTCGCCCAATCACCGAAAAACAAGACGATGCTACAGTGTTTCAAGTTTCAGCTGGTCTCTGAATTTTTTCGCGAAAAAATATGCATTGCCCTACTTAAAGGCCCTATCACACTGTCACATATTTCATCTCCAACTATATTTGACAACAGACTTGGAGAGATAATATTGGCATGGGCGTCGCAACCGGGGGGGACAAGGGGGACACGTCCCCCCCATAATAAATGTCTTCAATTTCGTCCCCTCCAATAATATATTTAGTTTCGTAGTTATATTAAAAATATAATTTCTGTTATATAACCCATATGTTGCGCATGATGCATTTAGTCCAATCGTGGTAATGTGAGCACTTTTTAATTCAATCTTTGTGTAAATTCAAAATCAGCTCCAATACCGAAGCGCGCCGATAGCAGAAAGCAGATCTTTGACAGACTTCGAAATATATATATATATATATATATATATATATATATATATATATATATATATATATTAAAGGTAAAATAATGATCAGGAGAGATACTATAATAATAGTGAATATAATCACTTTATTACTTATGTTTGTGTACATGTGCGAAATATTCTTAATACTGTTGCGGCATTTAAGTGTAACATTCAGGTTTCTCCTGATGTTTAAAAAAATGATTTTGTGTGGATATAGCACCAGCAGATATGTTAACTGTGTTTTTACAAACTTGTTCTCTGAAAATTTTTATTATAAAAAATACTATATATTGCAACCAACTATAATTAGAATATTTAGGAAAGAAAAATGCCTAACAACCACCTTTTTGCACCTTCAAACCCCAAATTTCCCGGGGGACCCACTTTTTTTTTTCCAGGGGATGGATATTCCTCAACAACTAAATCGATTGAAGTCCCCCCCAAAAAATATATCCTTGCGACGCCCAGAATACTAGAGGGAAATGGTTTTAACTACATATAAGAGACTTGGTGAGTTAATATGGGTGGGAAATGGCTTCAACTATATTTGACAACAGACTTGTAGTGATAATGGTGGGAAATGACTTCAAATTTTCTCCATCAAATAAATTTGGACAGATAGCCTCAAATATGTTTTGGATCATGTTATACTAATCAAGTTATATTTTTGGTCTAAGCTTTCTCAATTTTTTTAATTTTAATTTTAATTTGAAATTACATAATGCATCACACTGCTGGATGTAATTTTTAGAGTTGTTTTTCCTTTTTGTGTATTTTTTAACTTTATAAAATCTATAAATTTAACTCACATTAATAATAGTCATAAAATTAAATTATTGATCAATGATATTTAAATGTTATTGACACAATTTGCTTTGTATGTATAAAATTATTTCCAATATGGCCTTTATATGTATTAACAGTATGTTAGTTCTATCACCTTTATAATCTCTTTAGTCTCATGTTATCTTCACCAAAAATTTGTTGTGATGGAAATAGGCACCATTATCATTTTTGGTAAGCACTATTTTTATTGGCTGACTGCATCCAACATCTAACATACTTTAGAATCCATGCTATAAGCAAAAAAATATACATATATGTATATACGATGTCATAACCCTCCAATTTTATTTGAGAAGATGGTGTTGGAAGCTAAAGTTTGACCGTGTAACATGGTCTTTACACGTCTACTTGTGACCAAAAACGGGAGGACTCAGATGGGAGGGGCCCTTGTGCAGTTACTGATGTTTTACAGTTTACCCACAAAACATCTTTTAACATAACCCCTCAGAGCGCCCCCCCCCCCCCTTTTTTTTCACAAAAAAAATCTTATCCTATTATGATATGGCACCAGTAAAATAACTCTGTTTTTCAACAAAATTAGAAATTACATAGTCCTCTCTTATATATGGATATTTTTGTAATAAAAATTATGTAAAAAAAAAATTGTTTTTAAAATCTGAGTCATACTAACTAATAATTCAAGAACTAAAACATCCATGAAACTTTTTATAAGTGTCACTAATTAAAAATTAATATTACATTGTTGGAAAAATTTACTTTGCTAAATAATTTTACCAATATGATAGTATTATTAACCAGACCTTTTGGGATATCAAATAAGTAACATCTGATGGTTTAAGTAAAATAACTGAGTTTATTTGTGGTTTTTGCTAGTTGGTACAGTAAGTATGAATTATTTAGATAGTTTACAATCATTCAAAAATATTTTGCTAAATTCATGATGTTACAGAATCCCAGACAAAGGCTAACTTAGCATAACCTATTTAGGGATACATATCCTTAAATTCTGCTGCTTTGTGTGTAAATCAGCATATTAGTTAACAGTTACACAGGTTTGTGTTCATTATAACCTAAAGAAGCAACCTAATAGAAATCTGTATCATATGAAAATGTTATAACCTCGTAGGCTCTGTAGTGTTAAAACCATATATAAAATTCTGAATTTGGCACATTTAATAGGATTCAACTCATTTTCCAAAGTTAATTGGGTTATAAAATTAAAACATGAATTTGTACCCTAAATAGGGATACAGCACACCAGTGCACGGCCATAAACATATGGGAGAGCAATTATTGTCGTGGTTGCAATAACCTTGAATAATTAATGAGCAATGCCACAAACTTTGTAAACAGTAGATCATACTATCGCTGTTGAACTAATCACTTAAAAATAAGGATTTTTGTTTTTACTTTTTAGTTCATACAACAATAAAAGTGTGATTATTTAGTCTTTTAAAATATATTTTATTTTAGTTCATACAACAATAAAAGTTTGTTTATTTTTTTTAACATTTTTTTTTTACATTGATATGCATTATATTTAGTTCCTCGAAATGCACTTGTAACTGCATGCTGCAATTGACATGCCCCCTCCCCCTTCACCCCCGCCGAGAGGTCTGATGGTGTCCGAAGGCCTTGGAGGCACGTCAAAATCAACGTACTTCAATTTTCCCCACTTTCAAAAAATTACAACCCCATCTGAGGGAGGTAGGTTGAGGTTCTCGAATGGCTCGGAAACACTCCAAATCTAGAGAGAATCAATTTTTTAAAAATTTCAGAAATTTTGGGAGTTGACCACCTGAGGGGCGAGGGTGAGAAAAAAAACATAAAATGAAATTTCCACGATAAAGTTTAAATAAATCATCACACATATTAAAAATGTGAATTAAAGTAAATAACAGTCAGTCATTGTACTCATTCCTAACACACAATTAGTGCTCATGGGGGCATGAACACCAAGAAACCTACACAAGAACTATTACTATAATAAAAAAAAACTAATAAAACTTTAATTAAGTCATTTACAATGTGGGGAGGGCAGTAGCATGGGTTGTTACAAAACTTACAATCGTTGGCTGAAGTCGTTTTTTGTTCCCCCATTTAACCAATGTTAATGGGTAAAATACCTCACAAGCATTGCATTAAATTATTGAAGCCCAGTAAATGCACAACTTTCAAACCCGACTGTATTCTGAACACCTCGCTACTTATATATGGCTATAGAATATGGAAATCATGCAGTTCGAAGCATTACAAGCAAATAAATATTGAGAAAAATATCTCAAACGCCAACTAAAACTCCGGTAAAATACAAAATGACAAACTACAAAGAGGAAGTAATTCAGAGAAGGGATTTTACGAAGAAATAAAGTATATTAATTAACGGTGTTAACATAAAACTCAGTCCATCTGCTTCCCAGAGTACGAAGAAAGTGAACATGGAGGACACTCATCCACCTACCAAAATAATTTACCCCTTTTTTATTTATATAAATATAACTTGTGTAATAGCCCTTTCCACTAATGAGTTTCTTAGATTTATTTGGAAATGAAAAAAAAAAAAAAAAAAACACACACACACACCTTCCTGGATAATTAAGCAGGATCAATAGTAGACCTACACATTCAAAAATAACATTTCTAGATTTTTTTTATTTCAAGAATTATTATTTGATACGTACATAATTGAAATGCCTACAACAATAATTGTATGCCCATGAAATAATTGGTCAGCAAAAATCCCATGATCTCTGCCTATAGACACACGAAGAATTGGAAGTTGGTATTTATTTTGGTACATTCCAGATACTTCTGGAACATTCTGGATACTTTAAAAACCATCTAAGTACATGTTTTCAAACAGGTATTCCAAAATTATTGCTGAACAGTTCTTTCATGTTTGATAATGCTAAATTTTTTCTAATTTTTGAAGTGAAAACTTCTTTAGCCGTGTTTAGCGATATTTGGTAGGGGTAAAACTTATGTGTTCGCATCACCGACATGCTGTAGTAGCAGTAAGTGAAGTTAAATTAACCACGTGAAAAGTTTGATTTGTGTATACCGTGCATTGCCCAGTGAACGCATGACCTAGGTCAGACATCACTGGTAAGTCATAGCTAGGTAATGAATTTTTTACGTAATTTCGACGAACCACTGACATCTGTTATGATTAAAAAAATGATCTAACGATAAATGATATCATGCTGACACCATACTGATATAATACCAAATTCATTTTCTTACATACATTTGACGTAGAAATGTCACATTACATATTTAAAAAGGGGGTTGTCCGTAAAGTCGGTTTACGGACAATAATTTTACGTGATAACGTCATAAGAAAACATTGATGAAAAAAACTGCAGGCTTTTTAATTTTCAAATATTATTTACAGTTTCTGCAAATTTAAATTAAATAATTTGTTTAAATATAATCACGAACAATTAGTTATATAAATAAACTGAAATCAAATCAATGTCAATAAATTGTTAACTTGAAATGACGAAATTGGACAAAAAAATCTAATTTTTTAAATTGCTGCTTTTAAAAAGCCCGCCCTAACCTGTTTGATATTATAGAAGATATTTTCTCGCATGGTGGTTGGCCGGTTCTTGCACGCTCGGCTCAGGCGGAAAGTGACAATGAGTCATGCTTTTTTGTGCGTACAGCCGGCATTCATCGATTTATGAGACGTTATCACGTCAAAAACAACGTTTTAAGTTCTCACTTCTGTCGACAGTCCACATGACTGCTACTTTTTTTTCTATTCAATGCATTCAGTATTTTCTTAGACTTTCTAGAATAATCTTGAAAAGAATGGCATTGTCTTGAACTTGACATAATGCAGGACACCCAAAGGTAGTTTCTTTGCAATGCCGGTAGTGAAGACTCCCATGAAAATTACATACCTATTTACTCACACAAGTTAAATTTATTTATCTAAATGCACTAAGGATTGCAGCTAACAAAAACAAATCTGACAAGAGATTTTATATTTAGAAGATTTAAGAAAATTTTGCTTAAGGTCATTATTGTGTCCATAGTAACAACTACTGAATTTTTTTTTTTTTCCCCTGCTATCAAATTTTGGTCAACTTTTGCAATAGCCTAAGAGTTTATTGCATCAAAAATTGTTCAAGACACAAGGTTTATATAATATTTAGAAAGTTTACAAGAACTTTAAACCGATTTGATACTGTGCATACGAAGGGAGTTTTTTTTTTGTCATTCAACCAATACTTTTTCCACCCTTTCAGATAATTGCAGGCATTATTAAAACCCTTTGAAACAAAAGTTTTTGGTGTTACTCTAAAGAATTATTTCAAATTAATTCTTTTTTTTTTAAGTGAACTATAGTGATTTTTCAGTTTTTTTTAAAAATCTTTCCAATTCCTACCCCTACATCCGACAAAGCCCATTAAGAAACGCGACTAAGATTTTTTTCAGTAATATTCTTACAGAGGGGCTTTTACGTTAAGTAAAAATAAAATTTCAAATAGGATTTTTTTTTGAACATAGAGAAATACTTGTATTTACCCTGAAAACAGAGTCTTTATATTACAACCGGTATCTGAGAAATCGCCATGATAGCTTACATTATAATACCTATGCATTGATTCGGACGTTACTTTGTATGTTCCTATACATGGAGAATCACAGAATCGACAAACCATATATTCACAACAGTCCATTCCAAGGCCGCGTATGTGCATGTTTGGTATAAACATTACAAATTTGTCACATCGTGAGGATGGTTGTTTAGATTAAGTTAGCTCCATTAAAAATACTTTAATATATTGTGGATGGTTAGTTAAGTTAGTACAGCTACATTAAAAATACTGTAACATATTTTTAATAGTTGCTTAAGAATTGCAATGTAGCATAGCAAACAGTTCATACAAATTTATTCCGAGGCCTGAATAGTTCCGAAGTTCACAGAAGGTTACCAAAGTCCGCAGCTCACATGAGCAACTCAGTTGCACATGTTGCGGGATAAATACACGCATGAAAGATGGCCATGGCGTATTTCATCTTTCATAGACTTATGTGAAGAAGAAATTAGAGAATAGTCAAGCAACATTAAAAATACTTTTAAAAAGTGTGAACAGTTGATTAGGTTAGTACAACAACATTAAAAATACCGTGAAATCGTGTGAACGGTTGGTTGGGTCAGGATAGCCACATCGTACATTGGTAATTCCTAAGCAACCATTAAAAATATTTGAACTACTTTTAATGTCGCTAACCAAAACTAATCGACCATTCTCCATATTTAATTTCAGTTCTCCAGAAATGAACACAAGGTCCCAAACGGGAAAGCAAAAAAAATAGCGGTGGCCCTGTCAATTCACAGGTATTGTTGTGTAACCTATAAATGGTGATTTCTCAGAAACCACTAAAAATATAGAAACGCTATTTTCTGAATAAATAAAGGAACGTCTTTAGTGTTCGGAAAAAGTATTTTCCGAATTGTATTATTTTATTTATAAAAAAAGCCACGACGCGAAAAGTTTAACCGATAGTTTTTCTTCAAAGTAATTAAAATCTGAGCTTTGGACTACGAGATTTCACGTTAGGAAACATACCCTTCATCAGTTATTTCATTTCAGTCCAAGCTAAGATCTTTGTGTGTACAAAATTGCATTAAAAGATAATTAACATAGTATGAAAAGATACAATAATGCATTAGAAAAAAAAAGAGCTAACACTCGAAAGAATCGCGTCAAATCATTTAAGCTACTAAGCCAAACGTAAGAAACATGCCCAATTTAACACTACAGTAGATTGGTTGTAAACACTTACAGAATGAAAAATGTGACAGTTTGACGGATGACAATGTTCAATATTTATTGTTTTAATAAAGCACTTTAAATATAAGAAAACATTTTAAAAAAAGAAATAAACACACGATCACAAAATTAACTACTAATTCTCGTCATAAAAACATTAAAACGTACAAAGGTTAATAATTTCCGCACAATCTACAATTCTCTTTTCTATGACACCAACCACAGCAGATATCATAGATAACAGTTAAACAAACATACAGTTGTTTTTAGTAGAGCCAACTCAAGAATTTACAGATTTTCTCCTACTTCTTCTTCTTCACAAAGAATATTGGCCTACGTCATCTTTGCAGCCATAAGCAAAACTTGGGTAATACTTCTATACTCACATTATTAATTATAGTGCGTAGTTGGCTCTTCTGTTAGAAAGTTGTCTTAAGCCAATGTCTATTTGATACCAGCATTCGGCGTAGATTATAAGGCTCTATATTTGTTTCAACATGAAGGGTTGATATAGGAGAAGATTAAATTGCCCATAAATACATGTGTAAGCATTTATTTTGTAGGACTTGTAAGTCAGATAGCCTGGTGTTAGCTACAGAAGTAATAAACATACAACCATAGTCCATTTGGGCCCTAATGAAGGCTATATAAAATAATAAAAGAGTAAAAGGAACTCCGCCCCATTTACTATTGCTAACCAGTTTGAATAAATTGATGGACTTAAGTAAGTGCAGTTTGAGCTGCTGGATTTGGCATTGCCAGGTTAACATGGAGTCCACTATCATACCTAAATATGCGTGATGTTTCACAACTGATATTCTGTTGTTGAATTAGGTGAGATTGACATAGGACAAAACCATTTTTTTTTATAAATAGTACAATCGCAGGCTTCTCATTTGATACTGTAAAGTTGTTGCTGTCTGTTGCACATTTTTTTCCAAATGTTGGAGAGAGCTGGCATCATGTTCCACTACATGGGAGATAGTATCTGACAAAGAATATAGAAATATATCATCAGCATGTGCAATGGATCTAATGTAGGGGACAATGTTGAATATAAGATTCTGTGTATAAAAAATGAAGAGTATGGGTCTTAATACTCCCACCTTGGAGAGTTATACGAAACACACATCTACCTGATGAAATACAGTTCCCAATTTTTATATATGTAGTTCTGCATGTAATAAACTGTAAAGAACAGTGATGAGAGAATGAGGAATGCCCAAAGCTCCCAGCTTTTGTAACAGGGCTGGTACATTGACAATATCAAATGCAGCAATGAAATCTATAACATACCTATGTAATGAGGATACCATTATAATCCAAAGCTTCTTGTATCCACCTTAGGAGTATGGTCACAGTATCAGTAGTTGATCTAGCACAGTGGAATACAAACTGCTCCCAGAGTATTAAATGGCATGTTTCCAGCCACCATTCAAGCCTGTTTTTCAGTATGTGTTCAAACACTTTCGAAAGACATGACATTAGTGTTATGGGTCGAAAAAAAGAAAAAAACAGAAGGATCTTCGGTTTCAAAATCATGGTTACAATACTCTCCTTCCACTGCTCTGGGATATATCCATGTAGTATTGCCGTCGCCCGGGTTCTCGTGTTCGAGACTCGGTGGTGTTCCTAGCGGGAAGGCTGTTTTCTTGCGGGGAAACATGTCCGGGAGGGTGCCAGGCTAATGCGGTGGTTAGCCACGAGGTGGGTCGTGAGGTCCTAAGGCCCCTGCGTGGCCCACTAGGAACGGCGGCGGTGGTCGTGATGTTAGGGGTCCCTAATGCCTGCTGCACCACTGGCCCTACACAGCATAGGACGCTGATCCCTAACTGGATTGGGGAGGTTTTCAAATAACGTACACGGTTTTGCACTATCGCTTACACGTCGCGCACGGAGTGTGCGGAGTGGACGTTTAATTACGTAGTAGTTACACTTGCAATTACATTCACACCATTTCCCTACATAAAGTACACTGTCATTATACACTGGCGCTCTGACGCGCCGTCACTAAAGTTATGTCCTCACGCCAGTCGAGGTTGAGGGAGAGAGTTTGATTGGAGTCGGCCAATCCCGTAATTTGTGAACGGCGACGCGCGGGCTCACCTATGTGGACCGCGGCTCACTATTAAATTAAGTAAAGTCTTCGATTAGATGTAGCCAGTGTCTGTGCACTCGGCAGTTAATTGAAAGTCTGGTATGGCGGTAGTTGGCCCGTGCCGTATATTGCACTGCCCCGCGTAATGCATTGTGCGGGGCGTGTTATGTTTACGCGGCTGGGATAGGCCCTACACCGGAAAAGGACCAGGCGCACACGGGGAGTAATTAAAAAAGGTTTCGAAGTTTGACTATAGTTACCAGATGGAAGTTCAGTGAAGACAAAGGATGGTGTCTCCCCGTGGGACGTGCGTCCATCCCGTGCCTGGGCACTCCTACGTCGCACTTTCATTAAACAACTTTTAATTTATACGTAATATTGTTTAATATTCTGTGTGTGTTTTAGCAACGTGGTCGGCTGTAATGTCGGTCTGTTTATTATGTGGCTGGGTTCTACCTTGGTTGCTGGTGGCTCGCCTGACTCGGGTGGGCCATGGCTAGGGGCGCGTTCCGTTAGCGGGGTTGAATGCTGGCAGTTGCAGGTCGGGCTTTAGGGTGGCCTTCGGTCGGACGACGTCATGTTGATTCTAAGCTGGGTTATCACTGTGCACAAGTTACAGGGTACTACATTTTATAAAGCTGTTATAGACCTAGGAAACCAAAATTTCGCTAAAGGCAAAGTATATTTTTAGCTGTCAGTCGTGTGAAAACCTTTCAAGAAATATCATTTTCTGATTTTAAATCAAATTTATTATTGAGTAGGCCACTCGATGAAAGAGCATTGTCAGGAATGATACAATTACGAAATCTAACTCGTACTGTAATTGACATTTTATGCTAACAAAATATTTTTCGAAATAAAATTAAAAATTCTATAATTAACATTAACATTAATGAATTCACCATATTTAAACTGTTATTTTTTGCTAAAGAGTTCCAATGTGTGGTTGCTTAGTTCTATAGTAAGGTACCTACCTATTGTATTGACCCAACATTCCTAATAACTCTAGCTACATATTCGTGCTGTTTGTCATTAACCTTCATAGTCCAAGTCCAGTACGTCCTTGACCATAGTTAGGTACCCACCTTATTTTGGGATTGTCATAAATCTAACAATACCTCAATCACTATACATATCATATTGGATTTTGAGGAGTTCCTTCCCTTGAATATCTTCGAAGTACAAGGTCTAATAACTTTGAAATTAAAATGGGACTACCTTGGAGCTCTATTGAACCCGAAGCAAAAATAATAATTAAAATCGGTTTATAAACAAGTTATGTCCGAACACACACACACAGATGAATTGAGAAACTCCTCCTTTTTTTTGAAGTCGGTTAAAAATATGGAAACAAATATTGTTTCAAGACTTTGTATTGCTGCTATATTACAGTATACAAAAATATTTGGCAAATTTCATCTCGAAGCTCTTAAGCTGAGTGTAATTAATTATGCATGGTAATTATAAAAAATGTTGAAAAATACCAGTAAACAACATTGCGTTTAATGAGTTATAAGGGCTCATAGATTATATGATTTTCAAACTAAATTTATACAAAATAAATTTTCTCCTAATTTAACCTTTTTTCAACAGTTCATAGAATTTCAATTAGTAACTGAGAATAATATGATGGAACCTTAATGATGGGAGAATGAAGTGATGCAAATCGTTTGGTGATGGACAGACGAACGGATGACAGACAAACGGGTGACGGACGGACGTGACGTTCTAGTGTTGTTCCGGCTTAAGAGAAGTAATATCGCAATTAGTACTGACGAATATATACATCAAGTAGTGTACACTCAAACAAAATTGACTTAAAAAATGGTGTTCTTGTTAGAAACTTTTAATTATTTATAAATTATTCCAGTTTATAAGAAATAAAAACTAAACTGGTACCGGAGAACTGGATAACTATTGAAGGCAACGAAAATGATGGGCTCATTACTTTGTGGTTCCTCTTTAAAGTAATCTTCTATGGATATTTTCTCTAGTGGATATGAAATCTACGACCATCATGGTTTTGTTGGCAGCAATTTTGCATACGTCGTTGACGTCTACGGTTATTATTAGTTTATAATGTTGGCTTCACTGGAAATTATTCTTTAATTTTTTATTTGTCTTGTTCTCTCTGCTGGATATGTCGTTGCCTTTCTTGTTTGCCCCACTACCAAATATTATTAAATGTGGGATTGCATCGTCATGAGATTGTCAGTGTTATGCTGTTTCAACCGCCAAAGATTTTGATAAGACTTTACTTAATTATACCTACAATTATGAACATGTTTTACATGAATACGTTGCGTTAAGAAGAACAAATCAGGTGAATATTGTTTACTTCAAGAATTGTAGGTCTGGAGTCGTAAGTAAGGGTATGTCAACTTTGAAAATATACCTTTGCTTATCGCTCTCCTACGTTCGGAAGTTCGGAATGTCGTAGGCATTTAGCGGGCCGAAGGGGTGTCAGGATGCCTCGTTTCGTGGCTAGGTTGGACTTGGATATATTTTTATACCTGTTTTGAAAACAAATACTTCGTCCGCGTGGTTTCCCGTGATCCCGATGAACTTTATAATTTAAATATATGGTTAAAATATTGGTGTGATTAGCAAAATGACTATAATAGTTTTCCTCATAGATACATCAGCATCTATGAATCAGAGGGCGTACCTCGGCGGGCGACCTACGTTACTCGATGTTGCGAAAGGAGCAGTTGAATCATTTGTCAAAGTTCGCCAGAAGTCTCCTGAAAGTCGGGGTGACAGATACATGTTGATTACATTCGAAGACCCACCCTCCAATATAAAGGCAGGTTGGAAAGAGAATCTTTCCACGTTTATGAATGAATTGAAGAACTTGCAATGCACAGGTATGACGACAATGGGTGCCGCATTAAAAAATGCCTTTGATGTGCTCAACATCAATCGCATGCAAACTGGCATCGATACATATGGCCAAGGCCGTAGACCATTTTTTCTCGAGCCTTCTGTTATTGTTGTGATAACTGATGGTGGTAAGTTGTCAAATAGTAGTGGGGTTCAAGAGGAACTTAATTTGCCAATGCACTCTCCGATCCCTGGATCTGAACTGACACGTGAACCATTTCGTTGGGACCAGCGCTTGTTTTCGCTAGTGCTGAGGTTGGCAGGGACACCCATCATGGATCGTGACATTGGCTTGGTGCCTTGCGATAGCTCTCCGATCGATGCCATGTGCGACGTGACCGGTGGGAGGTCGTATTGCATCACTTCGCACAGAATGCTAATGCAATGCATTGACAGTTTGGTGCAGAAAGTTCAGAGCGGTGTAGTGATAAACTTTGAAAAGATTGGGCCGGATCCCACTCCCGTTATTCCCGATGGTGTAAAAAGTGACTGTGATACTTTATCCAAGGAGGAAGAGGCTTGTATTAAAGGAGTGAATGCAGATTGGATGAAGGATTCTAATGTGGAAGATGAAGAGACAAAATCCATAATCAGGAATAACTTGAGCGATCTCATACCCAGCGCAGTTCCTGGCAGTACTGCATGGCAGACCTGTCGACGGTTAATTTACGTCCAGCGGTCGGCCCAGAAAGGTTTCGCAGTTGGGTTTTGGCCTATCCCAGAATCATTTTGGCCAGACCAAAGTTTGTCTTCGTTACCTCCCCGCTCTTCTCACCCGAACGTCAAGTTTACCTGCACTAGCCACGAACCGATGGTTATAGAAAACCTGCCTTTTGATAAATACGAGCTTGAGCCAAGTCCTTTGACTCAGTACATATTGGCCAGGAAACAACCGACCGTATGTTGGCAGGTGTTTGTCGCCAACAGTTACAAGAGTTCCGAAGTAGGGCACCCATTCGGTTATTTGAAAGCCAGTACAAATTTGACTTGCGTGAATTTGTTCGTGATGCCTTACAACTATCCAGTGTTGCTGCCGCTGCTCGAAGAGTTGTTCAAAGTTCACAGGCAGAAGCCGACGAACGAGTGGAGGACTCAGTTCATGAACTATCTGCGCACGATGCCAGCGTATTACGCCGGTCCGTTAAGAAGTGCTTTAACCAGGATGGGTGCTCCGAGCAACTTGGCGCAAGCGTTGGTCACGGACACTTACGACAACTACTTGAACTACTCCATTCTCACTTACTTGAAGAGGTTGAAAAACCAAGCGAAGGTGGAGTTTGATCGCTTGTGCAACGAGGTCGGCAACAAGACCAGCAGCACCGCCAAGGGGCCCCCGGAAGGCATCAGAGTCATACCGAAATCGCCTCTCAAAAAAGATTTGGTTTCTCATCCCCTCTTGCAGGATAAGTTCTCCCTGCTGCGGGAACAGCTGACCGAGTTCGGGGGCTTCGTGGTGGGTCTGCCGCGGAGGGGGGCCCAGCCCAGCAGGCAGTGCCACAGGAACCCGTTCGACGTGCCTCGCCGGAACCTCGTGGACCAAGTGCTTCGCATGAGGGCCAACTTCCTGCAGCCGTCCACGGCGCACACCAAGCTGCTCGGGGACGACTTTGCGCACTGCATGCCCGTCGGCCAGATGGGGAACTACCAGGAGTACGTGAAGAGACTGCCGTCGCCGCTGCGCGAGATCGAGTCTGCGCCGGTGCGGCAGCACATGTTCGGGAACCCCTTCAAAATAGACAAGAGGATGATGGTGGACGAGGCGGACATAGACCTGGTGGCGAGCACCAGTTCGACCCCCGGGAGCAGTCACCGCGCCGGGGGCAAGCGCTCGGCGCAGCAGGGGAGCGACCCGGCCCTGCGCATGCCCAACAAGAGGAAGCCGGGGCCGATACCCAGGGACTTTGTCGTGCGGCGGCCTTCGACCCCCTCCCCCTCCCACTCCCCCTCGCCGGAGCCGCCCGTGCTGGAGCCCGAGCTGCCGCCCCCCGTGCTGGAGCCCATGTGCGTGGACGGCGCGCTCGACGTTCTCGACAACGGCCCGTCGGAGCCCCCCAAGCTCACCATGGTGAACGGCATCTTGGATTCGGAGGACGACAACGAAGACGACGCGGACGGCAGAAGGTTCTCCCCCCCGGCGGGCGAATCCGTGGGCGTCCGTTACGGCGCAGAATCTAATTTTACGAATTCCAGTCCCCCGCCGGTACGCAGACTGTCGAACCACTCGGAAGACTCCGACAAGTCGGTGCTGAACGAAATAGTGGCGAATCACGTGAACCACGTGGAGTTGGGCAGAAAGGAGCTGGCGAAGATCAAAAGGCACAACCTGGACATTCGTGCGATGTTGTACAGGGAGGTTCGGAGGCCGGGCAAGGACCACACTCAGTTGTTCGATCTCCTCAGGACATTGAAGGGCCCCGTGGAACTCCAGGTTGCCCTGGTGCAACAAGTGATCGAGGAGTCTCTTCGCTTCAAGCGGAGAATCCTTGCGGATCGTTTGGTCAAATTCATTGAAACGTTGAACGTTCGGTAACTAGCATTCAATGTGCACCAAAGTACAATTGGTATATATTTATGAAGGACAATTATTTCATATTACTGTTAGTTTTTTTTTTATATATAATTCTGCTGCAATTTGAAATCTTATTCAGTCAGAACTCTAATGATGTTTTATAAATTGTCAATATTAGCCTATGTTCTCTCTATTTTATTTTGGAGATGTGTGAAACTTATCCTAGCCCTAGAACTTTTATTCTGTCTGTTTTTCTTACGTTGGTACCAAAGCTGAAACGCCTACTGTATTTATAATACTTTAGTTGATATTTTAAGCTACCTGGCGGGTACACACACAAGACTAAACATGTGCAGATTACTTTTAAATGTTAATAAATTATGCAACCTTTAGCAGAACACTAGAGGTATGAGTGAATGTCAATGTATGTTATTCGTAAGCGTCACCCCAAGTTCCAAGCACTGAGGGTAATAGCTTCGAAGCTCAGGTTCGAATTAAAAAACGTATCGTAATTATCGTACCTGATGACAATTCAAAGTTTCAGTTTGGTGCAAGAAGTGGCTATGTGCAAACCAATTTTTTTTCTCTCTCTTAAAATAGGTACTTATACCGTTAATTAACTCTTACAGATAA
This sequence comes from Bacillus rossius redtenbacheri, assembly GCF_032445375.1. NCBI lineage: Eukaryota > Metazoa > Arthropoda > Insecta > Phasmatodea > Bacillidae > Bacillus > Bacillus rossius. The sequence continues at coordinate 12,838,041 of NC_086344.1, read as the reverse complement.
GAAAATAAGGTATTTATTTTTTGGTATAAAATTTGTATTATATTTTTCAATGTAATTGAACCGCACATTCCATCAAACTAACCTCAAATGAAATCCAACAGATGGACATTTATCAAATTTTACAGCCAATGAAAACGACAACTAATTTGTACTACATGCAAGCATTTTGCTAATAAACGTACACACCATTTGAGTACAATCCAGTGTACCAGCTTCGTGTTAATGCAGTCTGGTTTTTATTTTAAGGTTCCTCAAACTTGGCCATTTAAACCTAATCACACAAAACTCCAAGTTTGAGATCCAATAAAAACTAAAATCTAATACGTACGTACATCATACAGGCATAGTGAGTGCTCCTTTAAGTAAACTCTCTAGAGTACATTGCCACGAATCTGATATACTGTGTAACTTTCAAGGGAGTGTACTTATAGGTGCAAAATGCATCTATGCAGAACATTTTATTTTTAAACTTTTAAATGGTTATAAACTTGGCTTTTTTTTTCAAATGGAGGTTTAACAAATTGGTTTCAGTTTTGATTGGATGTCAAACTCAGTAAATGTCCGTATTTGAGGTTAGTTTGATGGAATGCGTGGTTCAATTTCATGGCTTAATAAAATACAAATTTTATACAAAAATAAATGACTATTTCCTTATCTGAAAGTGTTAATTAACGTTATAAGTACTTATTTCAAGGAAGAAAAAAAAACCGGTTTCCACATAGCCACTTCTTACACCAAGCTGAAACTTTGAATTTTCGTCAGTTACAATAATTATAATACATTTTTAGATTTGAAGCTGATCTTCGAAGCTAACTTACCCTCAGTGTTGCAAGCTTATTCGTTGCAGGACCCTAATAAAATCACACCTAGAGAAAGAATAAAGTTTTGTAAATTCTGAGAAAATTTTACCTGGGAGTGCCTAAATAAACTTCTTAGCTTGTGCCATAAACATTTACAAACACATTTGGAACATATTAATAGGTTAAATAAATATTTGTGTTATTTATAACCTTCTCAGTAAGTTGTTACAACATATTTAATTAAAAATTCAAAAAATTTTCAGTATATGTTAGGAAACATACTCTGGCAAACAGATTCATTCGGACATTTTTGTGCTCAAATGGATGTTTTACATATTGGTATTAGACATGCTGTATTTAAAGCATTTAAAATAATTGTAAACAATTTTTTTTGTTTAGCCATGAACAAGTATATCATTGAAAAGTACAAAACTATTTACGTGGTATGGATGGTATCGACATGCGGAGCTGTTAACAGTCTGTTCGTACTCTTGGAACGCACTTGCTTACCAGTTACAGACACTGACTCCTACGTAACAGGTCCAAGATCATAACTCATGGTAAAAGTTCTGCATTGTGTATCCAAGCCTATCCCTTGATCCTAATGGCTTGATTCTAAATACGTTGATCCTGTGGTATATAATGCTTGCTGTTTTAATTTAGTACTTTGAAAGATCCTGAATGTAACAAAAATTCTGATGCAACAATTAATTATGATCTAATATAAAATCAAATACAAATACGAAAATTAATTTTTATTCCTCTTCCTAACATTTTATTGTAATATAATTACATCCAGGATGATTTCAACGTACTAAATTAAAACAGCAAGCATAATGTACCACAGGATAAATCATACAGGATCAAGGCAACAGGATCAAGGGATAAACTTGGATATGTGATATGGAACAAAACCTCAATATAAAAACCAGGTAACTAATTTATTACATGTTTCTAACCCATACAAGATAAAAATTTGTTGTTCGTAGGTAGGGTAGTGTGGCTAATGTTAGCCACAAAAGCAATCATATATGTAGTTTTATTTTGGAAACTTTTAATTTTTAAATCCAGACTACACTGTACTTACGTGCCACGGTGGAAGTTTTGTTCTAAGATCCGTGGCTGCTGATAAGGAATGTTCTATGGAAGATATAGTTTTTCCCTGGTTTTGGTTTCTGGTCGTGCACAGTTTTCAACGTTAGTGGAAGTTTTAGGTCTTTTCTCATGTTGCTGCAGGTAATAAGATTAATTGGTGCGTTACTAAAGTGCTGCAATAACTTAACTCACAACATCCATAAACAAATAGTTTAAGTATCTGGCAGATCAGTTGGTAGCTTTTATTCAAGCCTGTACGAGACCTTCCGTCGTGGCATAAGGGTTGGAGCATGCTTGCCTCCTTGTTCACCCCACGCTTTCGTGAGGTCCGACTCGAAAGAAATGACATTATTACCCGTATCTGTTTCCATTCTGCAACGTGAGAAAACCAACAGCATTATTAAACAGGACGAGCACTGGGATCAGCGGCGATGAGACCTGTCGTGAACGGGTAGGCGTACAAATTCCGTTTGACGCACCGTAGCGTCGTCATTCAAACTACTATTTCTCCTTCAGTTCATCTCGTGCATAGGCACTTGGATTCAAGACATTGAGGGTAACTGAAATGTTGGAAAACTCAAGATACAATCAAAATAGCCCCAAACTTGGCTTATTTTCGTTTGTTTTTTATTTGAGCAAATGTTCTTTCAAAGGATTAACATTAGTTTAGTTTTCAATCATTTCAAGAGCTTGGCTTTAAACTTTGAGTGATGTTTTATTTTAAATGTGTGGTTGGTCTATGCACTGCATTTTAAAAATTTATGGCTCTGGAAATATTAATCCCTAGGATTCTATGTAACTAGGAAGATAATTCTTTAAAAAAAAAATGTAGCCACCAATGGAATGAATTATGATCGAATATTAGAAAGCTGAAGCTACACTTTTTTTTTTTTTACAATTTACAAGACAAATTATTTTTATATAAAAAAAATCATTGTGTGTAAGATAGCCATTAGTAGTTCAAATAAAAGATACGTTATAGTTTTCAAATTGGGGTCTGTGCTCTGCATAATGTCTCGTGGCGTAATGTCGTCTACTCTGTGTCTCCTAGTTAAAAAAGATACAAGCACTTGCCTGCGACAACAAATGAAGCGTGCGCGGTGAATAAGAACTGGCAGGAATGCTCTGAAGCCAGCTGAAAAGGTGCTTCGAAGAAATGCAGTTTTGTCGGCCAATCGTGCGCATGTTTCCACGCAACGAAACACCCCAGCTGTTGTAGGCCGTGCTGAGAGCCGTTTCGAAGCTGCGAACAGAATGGTGCATGTGTCACCACCCTTGCATAGTTTAACCATCGTGGCTCCGTCTTTCCCCCCTCTCACAAACGACCACTGATCTGGGGAACTAATGTCATCAACATCTGCTACACCAAGTTCCCTTCTGTTTAACAAGAATCAGTTCCCCCCCCCCCCCCCATTTTTTTTTTCCCCTCAAATGCATAAATTTCAGGCCTTAAATTTGAAGCATCCTTTCTATTTTTAAATTGAAAATTTTCTTTATTTATTGTTTCTTGTAACATTTTTTTTTGGAACACCACTAAAAAAAAAAAGTACCCATTTTCGATAGGTTCGTTTATGAACCAAAGCGAGAAACAAAAACATCATCAATGCAACATAAGTCCAGACCCAATTCTTATGTAATGTTATACAGTATCAAATTTTTTATTTTTTGCGTTATTAATTGCTGTATCATATGCGGTTGTCACAAAAAAAAATCTATTATATCTGGTGATATAAATATGGGTAAAATTATAATCCAGTTTGTGTGTTGATGTCCCGCACTGAGCATTACGTACTCTGACTACGAAAAGCAACACAATTTTGGAGCGCATGACTCGGTTATGAAGTTACCAGGATAGCCTTTTGTTTTGTCAGACCTTGTATGATTGTGTGATAGCTAGAGACCCGTAAATTTCGTGGATTAGTCTGGCCTCAGGGTAGAATTCGTTTCATGGGTTTGCTTAATCCATGTTTGTTTCCCCATTGATTGATTACTTAGCGAGAACATTTTTATCCTTGTTCACTGGCCCTACCTGATTCGCTTACTTCTCTCCTAGCTGGGCGTCGTAGAGGGGCGTGTCCTAATAACTGCGGTCCAATCATAAATGTGTATGATTTAATGCAGTTTTTTTTATACATACGCCATTGCAGTTTCGCGCTGTTTGTCACGGAAAAAATGTCAAATAACATTTAAAGAATATTTGCATTCTGATTTGTGATTAATGAAATCGCGAAATTCCCGTATCTCTAGTGATAGCTTCGAGTGTGCTCCCGCGATATTAACGGAACATTAGATAAATTTACCTTCAACTTAAGGACACGTGCTTTTTGGGCGCAGACGAAGTGATGAGTGGTCCCGTCTGCGCCCGTTGCAACTGAGGGTGGCGCCGAAGGATAGTTGCGCAAGTGTGTGGCTGCGACTTACGCTCTCGTTTCATTTGTGAATGTTGCGTTATTACGATGACTGTTACAAAGATGTGCGTGTGTGGTGCCGTTAAGTTGTAGAAGATGTAGTTAGTTTGGCCTTGCCCCAGAGCATTGCTCACTTCCGTGGAAGTTCAGTACCTGATGTGACCTTCGAGTTAAAACTGTTGTGTGTGTGTGTTTAGCGATGTCGTCAGTTTTTATAGCTGGGAACCCACTGTCTATTCGAGATGTGTAGTAATTAAAAGTTAATTAGGTAATACTGTGTGAATGACATTTTTGAATGGTTAGAAAAAAAAACATATTGTGAGCACAATTTGTTAACATACAGAACTGGTGATACTCTCTATATGTGAATGAAATTTTAAATAATTTATGAGCATGGATATCTTAAGAAATTTGTAAATTTTTTTTCTGCTGTGAGATATTTTTTTTGAAATCTTTGTAATATTTATATAGTTGACATGAACCCCAACTTAAAAAAAAATAATAATTGGGCCTGTTTTGTTTTAATTTTTTTTTGTCTATGGTAAAACTTTGCATATGATGCAAAGTGCAATACTTGTCAGTTTTAAAGTATGATTTGATGTACATGTAAGAATGCCATAGTTCTGTAAATGAAAAGTGAAACAAGTTATTTTTACAAGTGCAGAATAAAATGTGCTGTTGCATTTTTTCATATTGAACATCTTAGCGATTGTTTATTGGTCGCTCCTGTTCTTTTGGGGATACCTAACCTACTCTCAGTGGAGGGGGAATACTGCACGCAAAATTTTCAGACAGTGTTTTTTGTCGTTTTGGCCAAGTTTTTCAAACTAATAAATAATTTACCACTCGCACTGACGTCACAAGAATTGCTGGTGCAGATTTAACCATAATATACTTCCCCTTTTTGGGTACCTATTTCTGTTTTTTGCATGAGGCCTCCCACACACGATCAGTTTTGTGGTTGCCGTTGGACGTATCGTTTCATCACGGAACACAGAAGAAACTCTGAATGTTGCAATAGCAGTTGCACTTCTAGTTAGAAAAAAGAAGGAAAAATAAATAGCGAAGTAACCATAGAGTACAAACGAAGATGTATGCCGCGACCACTCGACTGATGGACTGATTTATTGGACTGGCGAGACGCTGTTACCACCCACGGCAGTTCGGACTGAGGGCTCCCGAGCCCGCGTTCGGATTTGATGGGAAGCCATCAGTCCATCAGTCCATCAGTCCATCAGTTCATCAGTTCATCAGTTCCTCAGTCCACCAGTCCATCAATCCATCAGTTCATCAGTCCACCAGTCCATCAATCCATCAGTCCATCAGTCCACCAGTCCATCAATCCATCAGTCCATCAGTTCATCAGTTCCTCAGTCCATCAATCCATCAGTCCATCAGTTCATCAGTTCCTCAGTCCATCAATCCATCAGTCCATCAGTCCATCAGTTCATCAGTTCATCAGTTCCTCAGTCCACCAGTCCATCAATCCATCAGTTCATCAGTCCATCAGTTCCTCAGTCCATCAATCCATCAGTCCATCAGTCCATCAGTCCATCAGTCCATCAGTCCATCAGTCCATCAGTTCATCAGTTCATCAGTTCCTCAGTCCACCAGTCCATCAATCCATCAGTCCATCAGTTCATCAGTTCCTCAGTCCATCAATCCATCAGTCCATCAGTCCATCAGTCCATCAGTCCATCAGTCCATCAGTCCATCAGTTCATCAGTTCATCAGTTCCTCAGTCCACCAGTCCATCAATCCATCAGTTCATCAGTCCACCAGTCCATCAATCCATCAGTCCATCAGTCCACCAGTCCATCAATCCATCAGTCCATCAGTTCATCAGTTCCTCAGTCCATCAATCCATCAGTCCATCAGTTCATCAGTTCCTCAGTCCATCAATCCATCAGTCCATCAGTCCATCAGTCCATCAGTCCATCAGTCCATCAGTTCATCAGTTCATCAGTTCCTCAGTCCACCAGTCCATCAATCCATCAGTTCATCAGTCCACCAGTCCATCAATCCATCAGTCCATCAGTTCATCAGTCCACCAGTCCATCAATCCATCAGTCCATCAGTTCATCAGTTCCTCAGTCCATCAATCCATCAGTCCATCAGTTCATCAGTTCCTCAGTCCATCAATCCATCAGTCCATCAGTCCATCAGTCCATCAGTCCATCAGTTCCGACTGACCAACCCGCCTTCCTTCACACACGGTGATTCCTACTGTTCATGTCTGACTGATATGTCCGAACTGTAGTTCAGACCGATCGTGTGTGCGGGCCTCAAAACAAAGTTAAATTGGCCAAAATTTATCGTGTTTACTGGGGGAAAAAAAAAACATTATGCTATGTGCAATTTTAAAAATGATTTTGAAATCCAGAAAATCAGTACCACACATTTTATGAGTACGCTGACGTGAACATGCTTCTCAGAGTAATTTAGTGTACTCCCGTCCAACATCCAACTTAGCTGGGTGACGGAGTGTTCTCCAAACTGTGGGGATGTGATGGGCTCTAGCAGGGGCGACAACTCAAGGTTTTTGAGGCACAGGGGGGAAAAAAAACGGGGAAATGTCACAGAATGTTATCAGAAATGGGTGATTCAGGTCAGAGGATTTTAAGCAATGCTAAGTAAGAGTTCTATGGCGAGTTGAAACTTAATTTTTACTACAACAGGATCCTCAACATTTTCACAAAATTTATTGTATTTATTTTAAAACATAAAACAGTTTGTTAGAAAAGTTTTGGGGAAAGTCTCGAAATTTGGCACTTGAAGGAAAAAGTGTTTCGTGGAAAATACTGTAAAGGAATTCACAAGTTGGGTAATATTTAATAATGATATGACACATGTTTTATTTTGTAGATTTGTTTATATATTTGTAACGTCAGTTTGTATGGAAATATAAATCACAGAATTTTATCACAATGTTGTAAGGAAACTTGAAGTGTTACGTGTCATCAGTTGGAAGTTAAGTGTGCACAGTGTTAAGACTTTGTGAGCGCTGAGATTTGACATAATTATCTCCACACACACACACACACACACACACTTGGGTAGGTACTGATTTGGGACTTAGAGCTTGGGCAATGCAAGATAAACTTAATTAGTATATATGGTTCATACGGATGGAAGCACAGTCAAACTTTCTATCTAACATCTTATAGGGTTGTCACATTAAGGCCAGGTTTACAAACTATTCAAGAAACGCCAGGCAACAAAAGTTAAAGGTTAATGTTTTCAAATACCCGTTTATTAATAAAGCAAGATGCAAAATAGTAACTCAAGCATTGGACAACTTCCAAATTCTTGCATTTCCGCCGTCCATTTTTGAAATTGAGTGTATTTATTCACTTGTGACAATGTTGCACAGGGGAAGAAAATTATGCTTTTAATATTAATAATTAAAACTGTAGTTTCCCTGCTTTTGTTACATGTCACAAACTTATGCTCTTGCATGATTAATAAACTAAGCCTAGCAAGTATCTGGTGGTGTGTGTGTGTGCGCGTTCTCGAGACATGGGTGTGTTCCAAGGACGTACTTGCGCCCCAAATGTACTGAAAGTGAACAGTTGTGCTGTCAAGCATCCATCGGGTGTTGTCGGACAAGGGATAAGCCCATTAGTTCACACTTACGTTTCCGTAGCAAACACGTCGGCGTCCAATAACAGACAGTTCCATTCCTACGACACTGGCAAGCGATTGAAAAAATATCCTTAATGTTAAAAGGCATTTTTTAAGTCCTGTGAGTTTTTCTTTACCATTCTTGTGGCTGATGATGAAAATGATTTTGCCTTGAAGATAGAAAGCGGTTTATAGACGCAAGGATAGTAATATCAATTTGGTTCAGATGCAATTTGATCTTGAACATTTGTTTTGTAATCTGTTGCAGTGATGTGACAAAAAGTCAGGTTTTCTTTCGAAGAATCTGGGAGCTGTTGAAAAACTGTTCTCAAGTAGACAGGCTGTTCATGTTCTGGAAAATCAGGGGAAGTTGGAATTGGTCAGAGAATTTACTTTGAAATTTTGGAAAAATCTTGGAAACACTCCAGTGACAGTAATTTAAGGGGAAAATGTTGTGCTCAAATCTGCTATTACCCGGACTATAAAAGCATTTTTTTCTGATGGTTTTTTGAATAGTCATACACACTGTAAAATGCCATATGCAAGGTTAAGTTTGACAAAAAAAAAATAGAAAGTGTAGAAACATCTAGGCCAACTGTGGAAATGATGGAGGCTAGATAGTATTCTTTCAGTAAAGTGTAAAAGAGATAAGTTATTAAAAAAATTAGTATGGGGAATTAGAAATTAAAAAAAAAATTAGTACGTGGAATTTGAAATTTTGGTCAAGGAAAGTCAGGGCAATTTTATAAAAGATTTGTGTGGACTTCCTGGTAAACTGGCATGTAGGCCAGTTCTTGATGGAACTATCGACAGTTGTCAAGAACGGACGCTACAAGATACCCCTCCCTTCCTCACAAATCCTAAGCAATCTTAAAATATTTATCATTTCTACCAACAGAAGGAATAAACTGGGAAACAAAACAGCAGGTAAAAGAGGTTCTTCTCCCCCCTCCCTATCCCATTAAAAAAAATTCTGCATTTGCTCCTGACTGTTGGTAAGTAGGGTGGTTCATTGTGGGCCGAGTGTTTGCCGACCACATGTTGAGGTAAACACAACGTTTTTTGGCTGTGACCACGAATATTGCTCCAGGTAGCTAGCTGGCTTGTAGTGAGAACACTAATACACTGGAATGTACTATTTTTGAAAGTTCCTTTCTGTACTCTTTCACTAAAAGCAAAATACAGTATAAATTCAGCCTTTCTGACTCAACTCTGGTATCGATGAGTGGATAAGATGACCTGTAGTCATCAAGTGTCGGCACAGCCGTGGTGGTCTGTCGGTCGATCGCTTGACTCCCACCGAGGAGTGGGGGGGGGGGGGGGGGTGGGGGGTAAGCCGTGCTGTGAACTGGTGAGTTATCTGTGGTTACTCATGTTTACCTCCATGCTCCATTCTCATCTCGCTAACCCTCGCCGTGTGTATAAAGACCTTAACTTATGACATGACTTCAGGCCCTAAATGGCTCATTCAAGTTTTCATCATTTTACTCACAAATAAAGAATATTCGGTGGCATCTTCGCAACAAAAGAAAAAACCAAAATGCGTTAACCTGCAGTGCCGGAGGGAGGTAATTTGTCGGTCTGAAAAAAAATTGTTAACCTACATAATATCAACTGCTCTAAGCAACCTGTGTGCATGAAAATGTAATTGTTTTTTTAGATTTGGTGCAAGTTTTCAAATAGAAATTTCTGCAAAGACAAAAAAAGAAAATGCTTACAAAAATGTAAAAAAAATTACTTCACTCAGATGCATACAAAAAAAAATGCAGAAGAAACAAGTTGAACAGAGAAATGTAGACAACACAGCAGATAAACCGTAGAAGAAAAAAAAAGTAGGTTATCCGCAATGAAATAGTTTTCACTCAATAACATTTTCAAAGATTTTTAAATTGACATAACTTCGTGTTAAATATTATTGAAAAGCCGAAAGTTGAATCCATTAACTACTCTAATGAAATACATTATTTTCTGTAGGCTTGCAAGATGAGCGAAAGAGAGGAATATGCTGGGTTGGTGCGGAAAGATTTCCCGCCGGTGACGGTTCTGCAGAAACAGCATTGCCGGGAAGTTGAAGCGGTGGAACTTTGCCACCTGCAGCGCCAGACGTAACCATCGCGGCGTCTTCGGCAGCTACTATCTTCTCGGGCCAGAGTCCGTCGCTGTCGTGTTTAATCGATATAGTTGCACTTCGGAGGAGGAATCAGCAGAGTTGTGACAGACATCTTGCACATGAAGGGCGATGGTTGTAACGACTAAAAATGCATCTGTGGAGTGTGTCTAATGGTGCCTAACCCATACTATGCTTCCAGAGTCAACAACCTCATCACTAGAGACCTGCAAAATTCGCGGATTCATTGACCTCTATGATAGACTCCACAGTCCTTTAAATACTCGTGGAAATGACACCTGTTCATTGGCCACTGACGCGTGAGACGTCTCGACTAGGCTGTCCGTAATTCGGCACTTTCTTGGTTTAGTGTTTCCCATTGGCTCACAGTTCCCCCGGATAAAATGTGGGCCAATCGCAGAAGCGGTACGAAGGTATAGTTGTTTTGATGCTAGCCTATCGCGAAATGAATCCGCGAATTTTGCATGTCTCTACTCATCACTCACCTGAGGGGTGTAGTATCCCGAATTATTTTGCTTCAAATATTTTATGTGTTTGCTATAATGATTTTAAATAAATTTGTATTATTTAATTGTTTCGGAAAGGATTTCCCTACTAAACAAGCCCTTATTTAATGGTTTTTATGAACTTACAAGGCAAATTTATGTGTGTGTCCTAGCATGTGCTAAAAGCATGAAATTGTGTGGAGTACAGGTTTGTACTTTTTAAAATGCTTTATTTTTAGTATATATTTCTTAAACCAATAAAAAAAAGGTTTTTGTCAAAACAATAGAAACTGGAGTTTTTCAGGGTTTTGTATTGGTTTATGAATGATATACTAATAATGCCTTTTGCATAAAAAAAAACCCATTAAATATTTGTTTACTAGAAAATGTTCTAAATTTTATTAATAATATGTTTATATTATGAATGTGCAAACCAAAAAATAATAGAAGCAAAATAATTTAGTATACTATCCGCTTAACAAGAATGCATCAATGGATGAATTGTGTCAACTTCTCGTTTTCATCAATCTTAATCAAGTTCAGGTAGCAGTGATAGGCGAGACTTAGTTCAGACAGTTGTCAAAATGAGTTTATCATCTGTTTTGTGTACACTGGCGGGTTTGGGATATTTTTTCAGCGAGTCACAATTTGTGTCTGCGAATCGTTCTGTGTGTGCCTGACTACTAAGTCCAGCGCCAGAGACATTGTCATGCCAGTAGCTACTGCGTGATGCATTCCAGCTGAACACATTTCTTACAGTGGTCACTGCCCACATGCCTTGCTTTATACCAATTGAACTGACAAAGTAATCAGACATAAAAGTTCATAGTTTCATCTTTCTAAAATCTTAAGACTCAAGGTAGACTCAGGCAGTGGCGTAGCCAGGATTTTTGTACGGGGGGTGTTAAGAAGCATGGCCCCTCCGTATTTAAGCGGGGGGGGGGGGGGGGGGGGGGGGTCGGGGTTTTTAATGTGTAAGATAGTGCTATTTTAGCAGTTTTCGGTACTTAAATTTAAATATTGTAATGGTAAAAATTGTATTAATTTTAATATGAAATTTGTTTGAGTGATGAATAAGAAATTAATTAAAGATTTGATGTTAAGGGGGGAGAAAAGGGGTTTGAACACCTAACCCCCCCTTCCCCCCCCCCTGGCTAAGCCACTGGACTCAGGTTCTTAAAATAAGTCCCGAAGTAAAAGTTTGCTATGATGGAACTCATTAGACTCTAAATCACCACCAAAATCTTAACTAACTTTCTTTGTGTTTCTTGATGCCTCACTTAAGTTTGTAGTCGCACAATAAAAATGTACATTTTTGGAGTATTTCCTTTCAGATCAGGTGGAAATTATCAGTGTAAAAGTTTTGTAGTGCTACCCAAATCAGCACGTACCTGGGAATAGTAGATCTATTTTATATTATTTTTTAATTTTGCAAGTAACTCATTTAAATAGCTGATATAAAAAAGTTAAAAAAAAAAAAGTGGTCTGTAAAGTCGGTTTACGGACGATAGTTTAACGTGACAACGTCATAACAAAACATTGACGAAATGATTGATCCAGAAGAAAAGGAAATATCATATTCGACCTGAGACTGAGCCGTAATATGTTTTTGCAACCAAACCATTTAGGCATTAAAAATATTATATTCTTTGAGGAAGAAATTTTTTTTTCTATCTTTTGTATGATAAAATCTACCACCAGCAATAAATATTTAGTTACACAGCTAAAACAATACTCATACAACACTGTTTAAATATACTGATTTACAAAAGTAATTAAAATAATACGTACTTGTAAGAACACCATTTCCTTGCGAATACACTCCCGTGGCGCAGTGCACAACAATAACCTCGAACCAGTACGCCGCCACGTGCCGGCTGAGTTCTCTGTACCGTCCGCAACATACCAAAGAGATGCCACGCATGCGTAAACACATCCGTAGTGGGACATCCGTAGTGGGACAATTTTTCGTGCGTGCAGCCAGCGTTCATCGATTTATTAGACGTCACGTCAAAAAAAATTTGTTGACCTGGTGAAATGCTGAAACTGACTAGCTGACGAACGACGTCGGAACGAACGCCACGCACTCGTGTTCCGACGGGGCAAGGAAGTGAGGCGCGTGTGTGTGGTCGGGTCACCGGAAGGAACCGAGCACGCGCTGGGGCAGGAACGGGGCGTGAATGTGCCGAAGGTGTTTGCGCGCTGGGAGGGAGGCGGGAAGGAAGGCCGGGAGACTGCAAGCCAGCGTGAGCGGCACAGCGCCCGTGCCGTAGTGTCGGATGGTTCAGGCGACGGGGATTTTCAATTTGATGGAATTTCTCGGACATGCGCCATTGCAGTTTTTACTCCGTTTGTCACGGGAAAATTTCACAAAAAGCAAAATAAGAAATAAAGAAAAAATTGGTTGTCTGTAAAGTCAGTTTACGGACGATAGTTTAACGTGACGTCATAACAAAACATTAATGAAATGATTGCATACTTTTATGAATAAAATTGAATAGTTTTTATTGAATTATCACTATTTTGTATGGATACAAAGAAGGAGTGAAATGAAATCTACAATTTAATTGATAAATTTACTTTTATTTGCACTCATTAATTTGAATATGTTTATTACTTTAGCGAACAGATTATTTTAACTATAACATTTATACATGTTTGCTATTTAACTTCTTCCAATATGTGTTATTCTGTTAAGGATAGGACGATGATAGGAAAAGTAGGAAACGAATGGGAGTGTTTCATGTTTAATGTGTCCCGAAAAAGTCAAATCGATGGTTGTTCCAATCGATTGGAAGAGAGATAGATGCGGCGCAAGCGTACAATGAGCGTAACGGGACAAAGTGTAATAGGACAATGTGCATAAGGGGTCAATGAGTCATCCTTTATCGTGCGTGCAGCCAGCGTTCATCGATTTATTAGACGTCACGTCAAAAAATGAAAACACATATCCACAGATAGAACCTGATGTCAAACAGGTATTACGGACAACACATTCAAACTTAAACATCATACAGCACAAGAATTACGTGGAAGGAATTTAGTCATGAAAAATAAAATAACAGTGCAGAGGTACACAGCGGGCTAATGGCGGTGACAGTTTCAACATTAGCAATATGTCTTATTTTTCATTTATGAATTTTTTCCCGGACAAGTAGTGCAAAACTGCAACGGCGCATGTCCAAAGATTGCATCGAATCGGTGAAACGTGTAACGTTCGTGGACTTTTACCTAAATCTAGATGGTTGGAAGAAATAACGTTACATTCACTGAAGGACAGGACCTGCAATTTTTGACAATCGATAATGTTCGTAAGCAGGTACTGTGTACAATTTGATGGCATACAGCACGCTGCAACTGGCGTGGTATGTTTAGCACTTAACTCAGCTGCAAACTCGTTACATGACCTCAAACTTCACCGGTGAAGCAACATTTAAATTATTGTTTAGGACACGTTTATGAAACTTTGACTGGCACTTGATAATTTTGAAGTGCAAAAGTTTTTGCTTCAGACCGGTGACTAACCAGCTGGTTCTGCGGTCCTGTCATCATGAACTTTCAGTGTCGCATTTCGATGAGCCTTTACACTTGGATCAGAAACACGGCAGTCCTCAACATAGTTAAGACGTTGCTAGCTTATTCTTCCGACGTCTGCAGTGAGAGACTAAACGTTTGACTTTTTACACTGTTCAAGCTGAGTTTACGATTTTACGTTTGGTGATTACGTGAGCCAGGCCACAAGCCGTAAGCACAGAATTAACCTAAGCATGTTTGTTCGTTCCGCAACATGTAACAACTTCGAACACTCTCAGGCCAACTGCCGAACATTAAATTCTGCATAAATTTTTATACTTGTGTTTTTGCCTCATTCTAAAATATTTTTGATACTTTTAGAATGTGTCTTTATTTTTATCACAGGCAATTTATATTAAAGGACTGTATGTAGGTGTCTGAAATTTGGACATTTTAATATGATTCAGCACTATGTCATTAAGACTATGTTGCATGCCATTTTAGTTTGGTTGATGCATAACTTTGTTTTTAATTAGTTTAATGCAGAAAAGGATGGTTGCCCCTTTTACATGATGTTATGTGTGGTGTTGAGTTAGTAAGTAAATACTCAATAAAGCCATGTATTTATTTTGCTATTTGCATATGGGTGCTCCATTAATGTTCTTTTCTGCACGAATGCATTACCATTTTTGTTTTAAATAAACTGCTCTTTTTTTGTCTCAAACTTAAGACTCTGCGATTTTGGAAGGATATATGTTGTGAAAAAATTTTTCCACCTAGCCACTGGGGTTGATGCTTTTGCTGTTATGGCTTTTGAATAAAGTTAGAATTTGGCAGTCATTATAGTCCTTTCAGTCTTCAGTCGTTTTAATTTGAAAACCCAGAGGCTACAATAGGTAGTTAATTTTACCTCAAAACTCTTTCTGTCAAATTTTTTTGAATTCCTGATGAATTTTGAAGGACACAAATTAATGTTCTTGCAAGAGCTATAGGTGTCATCATTTTTAATGTTACGCAACCATTAAAACACAAGAGTGGTTTTGTAAGCCAGATGAAATTAAAGGCTTACTCTAAATTACATCAACTGCCTGGGCAGTTTGGGCTGTATACCACTTATAATTAGTTGGCACACAGACAGCACAAGGAGCTAATTAATCCCAAGTGAAGTAAACCTTGTTGATAAAAGATGCATTCTTGACAGAAAAAGACTACTTGCATTGCTGGACTTTTTTGTGTATGTACTTTCAGCTTTGAAAACAGTAACACTATGTTAAATAGTACAGTCATTACAATTTTAAACACTAGCAGCATGTTGCCACATTTTTTTCTTGTTCCTTAAAAAAAAATATTAAAAAAAAGTTTTACTATTAAATCACTTAGTTCCTAACCATTCTGTGTGGATTCATAAAGCGTGACTTCACTGCAGGGGCTGAATGACTTCGGCGCTCGGAAACAAATGTACGAGGGCACTTGTTTACAACTGCCAACGTAAAGAGAACCTGTTTAGCTGGTATTAGTGCTACAGCCAATAAACCACGGGAAAAACCTTCATAAACTGTTTGAATCGAGTCACTTTCATGGGAACAGCACGTAAAAGAAAAGTCATTCAGGTAGATGTAACAATTTACATTTTATTTATTTCGACTGAAATCACAGACTTCTAAATTTCTAAAAACATTACAACCTTTAACATATCAATTTTTTTTATATAACTTATGTACAAACACTTCACTATGGTAAAAATATCACATTTAGTCATGAGAACATTTTTAATTAACAGTTATAAAATTCGTGTCCAATCGACAGGTAAAATTTGATTACACTACATCAAATAAATATGGAACCTGTGTTGAATTATAATTTTTGATACAAATGCTACGGGTTGTTTTCCGAATCCAACACTCGCTACTTTGGCCAAATTTACTGACACTTGACAACACAATTGTGTGTGCAAGCTGGAAGGACTTATTTACAACATTAAATATGTTCTGCAAGAGCTAACGTTTTCCGAAATGGTGTTACGTGTAGTTAGCTGATAACTATAGTTTCCTTTCGTATCATACGTTTTACTTAACTGTATTGTAAACTGAACAATGAAGAAATTTATCTTGGAAGTTTATTCTTTCTAAAACATTTGGATTTTTACAATATTAAATTTTTAATAGTTGACCAACCTCAATAATTTTGGCAAAAAAAAATTAATGAACGGCAAAGTTGTTCCTAGTTGAATGAGACACTCTGGCCATGTTACTAATCTTTTTGACGTCAATATTCGTGTCAATTTCAATGTTCTGTGGGGTGATAATTGGGAAGAATGTAGAAGCACTTGTTTCCAAGTTACAGTTTCTGTTACCAGCGATTTCTGTCATGAAGGCAATAGGTATTGTCAGACAATGGGCATTCACAAGTTGCTACTACCTAAGCGGTCAAATGCTAGACTTGTACAAAAAACGTGCATGCATGGCTTATTCATCTGCCTTACATCTTCATTGGACCTCAGTTATTCAATCTAAACAAATTTTGACGGCGTTTAACATCTGCATGAACAATTTTCCTTACTTCGCTGCACGGTAAACTTGGTAACTTTCAAGCCAGATTTGCGTGAACCTCGCACGCTGCTATCGCCACTGTCTCAGGACTGTCGATAATTATTTTCAAACCCTATCGTGGATCGCCACTGTTCCCAGGCAGTAGCAGTTAACTGTTTTCCTTTATTGTTCCCCCCCCCCCCCTTCACACCCTCTACAACTATCCTTGTCTCCCTCAGGCATTGCAACTGCACTACCCTGAAACTGAACAGACACATTAACATACCGTGTTTTCTCGCATAATCGTCGCACATTTTATTCTAAAATCAAGTTTGAAAAGTAGGGAGTGTGACGATTATGCGGAAAAAATTTTTTTTGTTAGATAAAGTTATTCATAAAAAAAAACTCATTCATGGAAAGTACGTACTTTTAAAATGTAAATTATAGTTAATATTTTTAATTTATTGTACATTATTTTATTTTCAACCCTTGACACATAGATTTTTCAGAGGTACTCTCTGCGATTCAAATTCGAGAAAATTGTGGTTCGACCCATCGTCCAGTTTCCAGACACGACTGTGAATCTCCCTCGCAGCAGTTACGCCCTTACGCCCTGCAACGCGACCACTGGCGGTGTCCGCATCTAACTCATCTTCGCATCCAGCTCGGAAAATGTTTTACAGTCAACAGGTAAAAAAAACGGTAAGGAACATTTAGCAGCGAGTTCCTGGAAGGAATTGGTATTTCCCATTCCTGGTAAAATTTTTTTAATACAGTCGGAATCTGCGAGCAAAAAAACGTTAACAGCGGCATCGTGCGTGTCTTATGTTCCATTAACTGCAGAGTTGAAAACCGAACACCGACCACCGTGAAGAGAGAAAAAGACTCCTGGACGCTGTTCCGGCAGTTGTGTGCTTTGGGTTGATTTACAACTTGTACGAGTCGGTTTGTCGGACAAAACGTTTTGTCAGACCCACAATTCGAACTCGCACGGACGTTGCAGCATTTCCTAAGGTGAGTCAACATACCTAACTAATGCCAGACAGGAAAATCGCAGAAAAAAATACCCGAAGGCATACCTAGAAGTCAATGTAAATGTCAGCAGTCATGTGCTAGTCTGACTAGCTATCCACAACGGGGAACATAAATTTAAATTCCGAACATAAGTATAGTGCTTCGCTATCGCCACAAAACTTCAAAAATAATTAATGTTATGTTGGATGATGCTCCATGCAGAACAGATGTGTTGTCTTTGGGAGCCACACGTACACACACTATCTTCTAAGTGTTACTACTTGAAATATTGCAAACCTTTTTTTTTTGGCATTAAATCCCAGTTTGAGTAGTTAAAAGGTTGCTGTAAATTTTATGTGCTATGGAAAATTTTAGGCTACCTGTGCAGAAAAAATTGTTTTCAAGTACACATTTTCATTGTCAATTAATTTTCCTTTTGGATACTCACAACAAAAAAATATTCAAAAATTTAAAAATGATTTTTTTTTCCTTGCTAAATATTTATCCAGGTACAATGTAAAAACCAAAATCACATTGAGTTACGATTGACTTTTAAATTTTTAACAGTTTACTACAAAGAGACACAATACAATGTTTTATTGCATGGTTCAAATAAATTACTGTTTGATATGTTTAAAAAACACACAATTTTGTTTACATTGAATATAATAATTACAATCTCATTTTTACTTAAAACTCGACCAAGTATTACCAAATTTATAATGACACTGCACACCTTAATTTTTCCTTGGTTTTACAGAACATTTTCCCCGACATATTAAAATTAACCAACCAACAAACACTGACACAAGAAAATTTATCCAGACAACTGGGACGGGCAACAAAAGGAAAGTCCACACATACAAGGTAATAAAATGAATATTTAAAAATTAATTACTACATATTTAGTATTTTACATAAACTTCAGTTTTTAAGGAAACAACAGCAATAAACACTTTGTCAATGAACAATTATAGAGGAATATTCAACACAACAAGAGTTCTTGAAGCTCATGACTATAATGCAATTTAACAGCATAAAGAACAACAATAGTTTAACCATTGAAAATTTCATTAAAGATTGAAATTTTATAAGTAAGGTATAAATAACACTTCGTAAATCGGTCAGCCCATAACTGCTAGCTACACAGCACAAACATTTTTACAGTGCACACGTCTGAAGGTGAGACACATCCAACAAGTTTTCTTGTTCCTAAAAGATTCTCTGGTAGATCTGTCGTAAATCTAAACGACTCACTTTTTACTCTGTTAAAGAACATGTGGTAACGCTTTTAGGAACTAAGACAACTCACGATTCAAATAAATAAACACCACACGTCATATTTGTTTCACACTTACAATATTGGTTCTTGCCTGAGACCACCTATACTGCTATACTCGTCTGTACAGTCTAAAACACAATTCTGCAACGGACACAACAAACATCAAACTAGGAACAGAAACACAACAGTAACCGTGACTTCCCCCCCACTGAACAAACACCAACAGTTGTTGCTTCAGAAACTACGCATGTGTAAAGGAAAACACTCAAAATTCCAAAACTACGGTATTTTTGGTAGGTAAAAATTTTGTGCACAGAATAAAAACACTACCTCTTCAGCTAGATAAGCAGTGTGCCAAAAAAATTTTACATGCCATAAACAATCTGCCTCTAAATGTTCGCTTAGTAACCGCAATCAGCACTTTACCTCAGCCAAGTTTTATCTTTCTCATGCTGCGAGTGCAAAGAAAACCGGTCAAAATAAAGAAACGACCGCAGACAACACCCAGTGTCGGCACACAAACAAACGAGCAAGACAAAGAGACACATTGGATTGGAATTGCCACGTGATATGTACAGAGGCAACAACGTACATTGGGCTCAGAAAACCTACAGTATCATAACCCTGTGGAGTTGATGAAAACTCTGAAAGTAGTCGTGGTCTACAGGACACAGTTTTAAAATGGTTAAAAAAAACAGTATTTACTTGATTTTAAGACACCATCGATTATAAGACACACTCCTCTGTTTTATCCTTAGTTTTGCTTTAAAAAAAAAATATAAGACTGCATGATTAAACATGATTTTCCTTATTTGGTGGCTTAAATGTTGACATGTAAAGTTAAACTTACCCTCATTTGAGTTAGGTGCTTAGCAAAATGGAACGGTACCTAGTCTTATGCATTGCCGTCGTCCGGGGTCTCGGGCTCGAGTCCCGGTGTGGCTCCTAGTGGGAAAAGGCGGTTCTTGATCTGTGTTGTCCGGGTGGGCGCCAGACTAGCTCGGCTCTAGTCGTGAGTTTGGGGTCGTGGATGTATGTGCCCCTGCGTGGCCCACTAGGGCCGGCGGCGGTGTTGCGTGAGATGATTTTTAAATAAGAGACGTGGAGTTGAGGTGGTGGTGTCGTACCTTTTATTCATAGGAGTGAGTCGTACACAATACAACACTCTACAGAGGTCCCGGGGGGGGGGGGGGGGGGGGGGGTTTACTCGTTATTCCGTGGCGCCGTATTGTTTGTGTTCCGCGTTACGTGGGCCTCGGACGCTGTTACGTCTCATACGTCTCACTGGTTACGCGGGTAACGTAATTTCGTAACACAAAGGCGGGACACAAAAGTACACTGAATTAAGGGGGTGCGCACAAGTTACGTGGCACTCGTTACTCGGGTAACGTAAGTTAGTAATACAAAATACGGGACACAAAAATACACTGAATTAAGGGGGCGCGCACAAGTTACGTGGCACTCGTTACTCGGGTAACGTAAGTTAGTAATACAAAATACGGGACACAAAAATACACTGAATTAAGGGGTGGGCGGTTGGAGACGGCCAATCCCGTATACGAATGTCTCTGCGCGGGTGTTGTGCCCACTGTGGTGAAACACGCACCGCAATTAAGTTTGTCCAAGCTCCCTTGCGGGTTTGTGGTCAGCGCCGTGCGCGTGACCTTAAGTAAAGTTCTGTGCGTTGCGGGAGGCGGCCCGTGCCGTATACTGAAGATCAACCCCGCTGACCAAGTGTGGTGCGGGGTGTCTTTAAACTGATGCGGTCGGATTAGGTCCTGGACCGAAAAGGGGGACCGGGTACTCACGGAGAGTTTAAGTAAAAAAAGGGGTTCTGTTAATTAGTAACTATATTTACCGGACGTTACTTTCGATGAAGACAAAGGTTGTTGCCTCTCCGTGGGACGTAGGTCCGCCCCGGTCCGCGAGCCATGATGAACTGCCGAATTGGCATGGCGTCCGAGGGAGGCTCGGCCTCTCTTGCGCCAGGTTTGACCTCATTACGCTAGACTCTAAATGGGTGTGTCTGGAAGAGACTTTATTGTCGCTAAAATCCTAATTTAATGTTCCAGGAGGAATGGGTACGGTTCTTCTCTTGTCTACTCAGGTTTTCGCGGGTTTGCCTTTAATCGCTGTTCGGCTCGCCTGACTCGGGTGGGCCATGGCCAGGGGTGTGTTCCGTTAGCGGGAGCGTATACTGGCGGGTGCAGGTCGGGCTCTGGGGTGGTCGTCCGCCGGACGACGTCAGTACAACATGATCATTCTTTATTAGTGCCTCACTAAATAAACTTACTTATCTATACTTTAGCTTCTGCATTTGTAGGCAAACTATTTTGTGAGTTCGATAGTCACAAAAAAAGGAGATGCTTAAACTCAGAAAATTAGAAAATTGGAGGACAAAACTGTAAATTTCCACGTGCAAAACCAACAAAAAAGAAAGGCGTGTCTTACAGTAGGAGTAAATTTGGTAGTTTGTTAGACAATCAAAGCGGAACTTGCAAATGTTTCCTCAACACACGGTCTAGCCCCCTGAGACTGACTGCCGAAAAATGACTTGCTTTTCGCTATACTACCTTACTTAGCTCATCCTCCGAATTCCTGCAGATCAAAAACCGCAGCTAAGAGGTTAGAACCAGTCTTTCCTACGGGGAGGTATTTGTTTCCCATTATCAGTTCAGGTAAAATGCAAGTTTCATTCTGTGCTTCTTACTTTTTAAAGAAAAAAAAAATGCAATTCTATGCATGCAGTTCACTAACACCAGGCAAAGTTCAAATTTATTTTTACTGTGCTGTTCACTATTAGCAACATGACATTCCCGGCACCGAGAACAGTAAAAATAATCGGCAAAAATTCGGTAAAAACTCTCTGTAAGTAGACATAAATTATAACCTTCTTGCAAATGCATACCTGCACGTCTTTCTAACATCCCTTCAAACCAAAGAGTCAAATTTTACGTAAACTTTTGTTTTTCAGCATCAACAGTAATAAAAATAATTGTCATTGAACAATTATAGAGGTATATTCAACACAACTGAGGTCTTTCAAGATCATGCGACTACAATGTAAGTTAGTAGCTAAATAACAACAGTTTAACCAATAAAAATTTCTTAAAGATTTAAATTATTGATTTGTTAACATCTTAGTTCTCAGTATGCATAGGGAAACCTGTATTTCGCGAATACATTTAGTGTCAAGGTATTTCACAAAATACTGGAGCTGTTCTCCTGTGGTTATTGGCTGAGGTTGGTGAGAGGTGTCGTCCCGCTCTTGACGGGGCCAATGGGAATGTGGTCACCGTACTGCTGCATCCTCACAGTTTGCCACAACTCTTAGAAAAAGCTAAAGTGTTTTGTGAAATACCTTGACATGAAATGATTTCGCGAAATACAGGTGTCCTTAAGTATGCCGCATTTGGTAGGAGTAATTATTTTGTGAACGGAATGGAAATGTGTAGCCACGGTGCCGAAGTGTCAAGATGGTTGACCCACGTGTGGCAATGTAAACCTGTACATAGTCAGTCGCTTTAGTAAACATTAGGGGACACAGCAAACTTTATGATAGTGAAACTACCATGGAATACCTATACTTGGAAAACTAAGGTAGTCATAGTAAAAAGCAATTGCAAGTTTTAAAATATGTAAGAAAAACTGGCATTACAATTAATATAATACATGTTTTCCTTGCAAAACCTCAACAGGCTTGAAGTACATCGGTAGATAGCATGCTTGTAATGCTCAGGGAAAATTTTTGACGTAGTTCAATCCTATTCCTGGATTTTTTTTTTTTAATTTTCTTAGTAACATAGTGATATAATACAATGTAATAATAGTGAATCAACTCAATAAGGTTCAGGTTTTTTTTGTACAAAGTATTTAAAGACTCATTTCAGTCATTTAAGCAAAAATAAACAAACAAACAAACATATACTTAGTGTTATAATATGTGTAAAATGTTTCAGGTTCTATTTTAGTAATAACATAGACATATAACTTCTAAAGTTTGCGGAAACTTTATGCTGTTTAGTGAATTTCAACATGATGGGTGGTTCTTTAAATAAACTTTCTTGTCGAAAATCAGGTCCAAAAGCTGGGGTAACAAATTTTAGCGGCGGGTGGATAAAATACGTGCGAGATTCGCTTCCAGAAATTTTGGCATTTGAAAAGCAGATATTTTATATCGGTGTATTTATCACGCTCAGTATTATTTTAAAGAATCATATGTTGATTTTCATGTCAGAATTTGGTATTATAAGTTCACATGCAACATGAACAACACGAGAACACACGAATTTTGCTTGTTACCGAGGTTAAATGTTCAACACATCACTGGCCAGTACTTAAAAGACTAGCTCACATTTTTTTTTTTAAAGAAAAGTTTAACACTTTGTAAATCAGTTGCATACAATAATTTGCACCACAGTTTGCCATAATTCTGGTAAAGTGTACTGTAGTTGTTGGCCGCACTGGGAAAACAGGATCGGACCCTTGCGCTCCCCCTAACACATTTTAATAGATGTTGCTGTGCCACAGGCTGTAGGTAATATGCTGCTCTAGCACTATAACGAGACGTAAAGCATTCGCTCTACCTACGTGAGGGGGAACTTTCTTGAAATAATTTTACAGAAATGGGGAGTGCTGATAAGTAATTTTGAACATTACTATATATTTTTTGAAAGGAAATTTTGTAGATGTTAACCGAGAACCGAGAAAATTTTTTTAAGAACCTGAACCAAACTGACAATAGGGATAAAAGTACAACTGAAACATCACTATCACTCATTAAGCTTTTTAATTTATTCGAAGAAGGTGATGTATGAGCTTTAAAAGACAATCATTACCAAATTTCAAATACATAAAAAAGTACCAAACGATAATAAAAATGACGGTGTCACGCCAGTGTGTGTTGAACCAGCACTGCAAGATTTATTTAACTTAACTGCCAAAGGTACAAAGCATTGAAGCACAGATGGAAACGTTATTCTTCTCAGAACCAAACTCTTCAAGTGACCGAGTTTTCTAGTGGGTTAGCCACGAGGACAGATTGTGCAGTGTAGAAAACAAGACGACATCTGGCTACCAATGCCCGACTGCCAAGGCAAGGAGTTGAGGTAACTTTCACGCACTCCATTATGATTAACAAAATGTGCACACAATGAGAAAACTGTACACTCAAGTGTATTCTTACTCACTTCTGACTAATTTTGTTTTTCACATCTACACTTAGGGATTATCATCTTGAGTTCTTTTCTATCGTGCGTTATCTCAGACCCAGCAAAACTTCATGAACTTGAGGAAAACACTTTCCGGATGGTTTCATTTTTGTACAGTTATGTCGATGTCTACATCCAAGCTCCTAAATCATCATCCACTGATATGAGTTATAACATATCTCTAGGGACATATACCAACATCACATTGAACCATTAACAATGCAAACTGCACAATGTTACAATCACTTGTCGATGTTGGCAGGACTGCCGAAGCTGGGTCCTCGATACATGTGTTGTCGCACAGATACGGAGTGTGCAGAGCTTCAGAAAAAACCATGCAATTCAAAAACTGCCCAAGATATCAGTGTTTTGTCTGTTTACGAAAAGCATTCAAGAATGTGCTCCAGGCGGATAAGTACATAAATGTTTTGTTTCCATATTTTGTTTTTAAAATGTATTTTTAGAAAAGTGAAAATGTCTAAAACCCCTGATATCAGAATAATTATTAGACATGAAACACCCGGTACACATTCAAGGGACTTGGATTACACCTTTATCTTCCAATTCTCCACCATATGTTACGTTCACCGCTCAGATCTCAGTTATAATGTGACGACGAGAAGACTGCGCGCCAGTCCAGAGGAGACACCGCGCTAGAAGCACCATCAACCCGCCTCGCCGACACAGATACACCCCTGACGAGGTGGGTCCCTAATTCAAAATATGCTGATATGGTTGACAATTCAAATTCCCAAGAGTAGCTTTGATATTTACAGACAATTTGTATAAATTTAATAACTGCGATAAGTTTTTACAAAATTACAAATTGAGACATTCCAAAAAGTGAATAATGCCTGTTATGATTGGAACACATGCAGTATCAGTAAAACACTATGAAACACTCACAACTAATTGATCAACAGTCTTATACCTACTCTGTGTTTGTTCACACGTTCGTTAATTTTTTTTAAGCTTCTCAATAAAATATTCAGCAGTTTTTTTTTCTTCAGGTTTTCTACCAGCCAAAACAAGAAAATGATATGCCAAGAGTTACGTATCCCGTCACAGAAGTAGTAATTCCAAAAAATAAACAGGCGTGAACATACAGCGCAAGCTACCGTAGCACGTGCACAACACACACATACAACGGGTGAGAGAGAGCGCTGGCAAAAAACTGCGGTGAGAGAGACAAACGAACGGATGGCGCGGCACAACGCCAGCGGTGACCTCTAACGGCCGTTGGAGCGGCATGCCGACGCCACATACCTCCGAGGTCTTGCGCAACGCAAGCGCAGAGACGAGTCTCGTGCGAGCCTACAGTTCCGTCTCCGCGCCACTAACACCGTTCCCCCGCTTACTCTCACCTGCCCACACTATCCTCTGACTCTGAAACAAACACATCACGTTCCTTCAGCAGGCTCGGAGTAGATCAAGCCACTCTGGACCTTATCGCACTCAGGTCCGAGTCGGACAGTACGGACGAAGCAGAACTACTGAAACTAGCGCTCAATCCCTCACATCACAACCTTTAAATATTTCTATGTACAAACACCAGTTTATAAAGTTGTATACAATAATGTTATAAGGAGGGCAAGTACGTAATATGTTTTTTTAAGAAATTTTTAAAATTGAAATTAAATGAAACATTTTGCTTTGTACTTCAATAACAAACATATTGTAGCACACTGTGCTTATATTACAAGAAAAGAACTTATCCGGTGCTACTGGAAAATCTTAAAAGGTTCAATAAATACTGTTGAATCGATCCCGGAAGTTACAATGAAAGTCACACAAACAAATTATTTTTTTTAACGTGCATTAGAATATTGACAAAATTACAATGAACAATTTGTAGATAACAAGACTTAAATATATTTATGAAATAAACTTTGGCACATTATTTCATCCATCGTCCGTCTTGTCTAAAACAATGAAAACAGTTTCAACTACCCAATACTCATCAACGTTTAGTTTTTAACAAACTTTACCCTTTTTATATCCTCCGAAACAAACAGCTGTCGTGTGACGTAAAGTAATTCCTTGACGTATCGTGATGCACGTAACAAACGTTGTTCTTTTTTGGGAATTGAGTAGGAAAGGGTTAACACACTTTTTCAGCATGCTGGCGATATCTTACACGTTTTCCTTACGAGAAAGTGGCCCGTGATTAAAAAATACGTGTTGTAAAAAGTAGTATTGAACAGATGTGATGTTAGAATGTGTTGCGGTGTGAACAGTTGGTACTGCTGAGAGAACACAAGCACCGTTCGTGCGAACGCTGTCCGTTAGCCTCGCTGCCATGTTCAATCAGGGTGCTCCGCGGATGGCCGCAGGAGGCACTGCGACGGGCACTGCTGCCAACCCTACACGCCGGAGTCCGCCACTCCCCTCCCCACCTTGGCCGTCGCGCCGGCCGCCTCCTCTTCCTCCGCCATCGTCGACAGCCGCTTCATCTCGTCCTCCAGCACGGCGTCCTTCTTGCTGCCGCGCCTCTTCGACCTCAGCCTGCGGGGAACAAGGACACGTCCTCGCTCGCACACGGACCACGCAGCGTGCCCGGGGGCATTCCCCCCACAACACCAGGTCTCGCGGAATATCAGACGATCAAACACGGTGCCACACTTAGTTGCAAACCCACTCATCGCCACGGCCCCCACAAGGGTCCAGGGCCCTTATTTTTATACATACTTGCTGAGGTCATTTTAAAGTAAAATAATTCTATAAATACAGCTTAGCTTGGACTTATAAAATAGCAACCATAATAATACCCAGGACTGTACCAACATCCCATCTACCAGAAATTGTCTAGCAATAAATGGAAACAACTTTTATTTACTGAGTCAGGATTTAATTTAGGCACAACCAATAAAAGAAATTGCTTGATAAATATGTAAATCTTTGTTCACAAGAGATGAAGTAAATTATAAGAAATAAATAATAATACTACAGCAACAACACACCAACGAAATTGCAATTTATGTTTGTATTTTAATGTGCAAGGGACATTCTCAGGTTAAATAACATTCTAAAAGGAGTGTAGGTAAGAATTAAAAACACAATTATAATGTAGCATGTGACTGTAATATTGTCACCCCGCCCTCATCCACCGTCAAAGATCCTTGGTCCGGGGCCCGTAATCGAATGTGGGGGCCATGCTTGTCGCAGTGAACAGGAGATTTTACTGAATTGTCACGTACATCAATCACAGTGTTAGGGAGAATGCAGTATACTTATAAAGTGCAAGGAAAAAATCTGGTGAAACAGAGAATCACTTTCAAGTTGCAAAAACTAAAATGGAGTAGATATAAATAAAACAGAAGACTGTAGAGATGTCTAGTATACTGACGATAAAGGTGTTAAGGACTTGTGAGCCATTGTAAAATCCAGTGAAAAGGCAAAGTAACCACTGAGTATTTAATGTGCGTGTAAAATGAACAATTTTTTTTTTGTTTCAGTGGTGTATAAATATTTATTTATAAATTTATATTTTGTCAAAAATTTAAAATATCTGTGATTTGTTCAATGATTATTTAATTTAAAGGTGGTGTAAGGCAATTTGTTCAATGTTGCAATACCTGTGTATTGCCGTAACAAACATAAATCATAGAAATAAGTACTGTGGTAACAATTCCTAACCTCAAATGTTGTTTACGTTAAACTTCATTGTAAACAGGTTTGGCTCCTAACACACTTGGCTATGTTAAAAGAAAAACATGCCACTAAATATTTTTACACTATTTTTACTTATTATAGTTAAATTACATCATTAACTTTTACAAGGAATATGACCTAGCACCGGTACGACAAATACAACGGACAAATACCATCAGAAACGCAGTCATATAGACCATAGAGTAAATAAAGTTTTATATCACGGGATGTGCACTCATTAGTGAGATGCTTGAAAGTTTTGTTTGTGTGCACGGCCGTAAGAGCGCTAGTGTGCTCACTGCTCACTGTTTGTTTACTATTCGTTGCCAAGGCTCATTTGTAATGGCGGCAATTTTTCTTTCGCATTTTTGTTTAGGACTTTAGGTTATTTGCTTGCTACTTGCTTATTGCTTCGTAGGTGGAAACTGGAAAAGATCTGCCGTTTATTTATTCAATTATTTAGTGGTCATATTTTAATTGAGGTAAGATTGTTAAATTGAGTAAAAAATTACGTATTAAGTAAAATACAATGCCGCCATGTGTACGAAAATGCTGTGTAACTGGTTGCGATTATAAATTTGCTGTTAGACACCGCTTCCCAGTTTACGAAGAAACTGTATACAATGAATGGATACAGAGAATAAACATCGAGAAGCTGAAAACTCTCCACCCTTTTAAAGCTGTAGATGTGATTGCAAACTTCAATTGTAATGCTAGCTTGTGACATAGGTGGTTTTAGCATAAATAGCTACTTAGGTCATTCTTCCACCAATGTTTATACTGTTAGTACTGTGCACGGCCACAACAGCGCTGCAAATAGCGTTCTGGCTGTTATTCAGAGAGTGGCCTTTCTATCCCTCCCTCTCTTTTCTATGTTCTATATAGACAGGTCTGGCAACTTTCTATCCTTTACTTTGGTGTTCTCGTCAGCTCAGTAAAACTCACTGCGGCCTGCGAACTAACGGCGCTAGTAGTAGGTGTTACCTTCATTAACTTAGGATTAAATGGGAGTTTCATATAAAACTTAATATTATTCCAAATTCATTCTCGATTAAGGAATTTTTTTCCCAGATAACTATTTTTTTATATTCAATTGGGGTGCTTGGTAAATGCCTAATCTGTACAAAGGCCTTAAAATTTTCCTGTATTGTTAGTTAAGTTGACTCTTGTACTGCGCCTGGCTGCAATGAAGGCTACGGCTTAAAACTGTCTATTTTAATTTTTTTTTCATTTTTATACCTACCTAATAACTTGGTTTAAAGAAAAAAAAGTCAAGCTGAAAAACCAGCAAGAGTCCCCCCCCCCCCCCTTGTTAGATCAAAAAGATAAAAAAGAATTAATTGATTTAAAAAAAAATAGTGAAAATGTTCAAAGATTAAATAATAGCAAACGAAAATTCTTGATTTAAATACACACTTAACATTTCTTATGGGAGATCCTAGTTTGTTTGGGATCTACATTCTCTACACTCCATATTTTGTACTGATAATTGAGGCAAAGTTACAAGTTGTTGAATGCATTTAATCCCAAAAAAAGCTCCCATATAAATTAAACAAATGCTAAACTGTAACCAAAATCTAAAACTAAAAAGAGTTTTAAAAAAATATGCACACTTTTATACGAAACTCCCTTTTAATCCAATGTCAATGAAGGGGACACCTACTACTAGCACTGTTAGTTCGCTGTCCGCCGCGAGCGTCGCTAATTCGACTAAGAATGAAGTAAGTTGCCAGACCTGTCTATATGACCATTTAATACGTGTTCGTACTCAAAGATCACAACGTCATCAATAGTTTGAGTTTAATGAAAAATGTTGAGCTCGTAATCATGGAGCTTTTTCCTGCGATCTCCACGAAATTCATTGCTTACCGTTAGGGCTGTGCGAATGTGACTTTTTCAATGCAAATCAAATGCAAATATTTGCGAATAGCGAATAATTTGCGAATATTTTCTAATTAAATTCTAAGTATAAATCTGAATAATTACAATCAAATTTGGCATATTATAAATTGTTGTTTAAAAGAGTAATGTTCTTTAGCTTTATATACAGTTTTATTGCTCAAGTAAAATGTAAATTTTTATGTCTCTTCTAATGGTTTAGTAAGAAAACACAATCAGTGATATAGAAATGTCTTCGTCAAAAGCCAAGCCTACACCTTGCCATCAACATTACGTAAATTGCAGTGCAAAAAGACCAATTTCTTTACATGTTCTGGATCCAGGCATTGCCTCTTGGAAGTGACAAGGTTCCCAGAAGCAGAAAAACAACGTTCTGAACTTCACTTCTTCTTCTGATAATTAAAAACTGCAAAAAAAGTTTATGAAAGTAAACAGATCTTCGATGTATCAGTTTTATTTTCCGCAATAAATAGTCAAGCTATTACTAACTGATATATCAAAGAGTTGTTTATTACAACTGCTCGTAAGCATGGTCAATATTCCGTTCTCTGAGTCTTTTGGAATCAAACGTGTCAAGGCAAAATAATTTTTAATGAATTTTGTTTATCGTGTCTTTTTAATTTTATCTAATTATTTACGTAACATTTTCGGTAGTTTAAAAAGCGATTGCGCTGGAGCAATTCTAACAACACAATTCTCTGGCCAAGGGCCACTCTGCTAGCCATAACCACAAACGGACACGTTTTCTTTTTTTGCTGTAGCCATGATGGCAGCTGTGTTTACTTTTATATTGTTAAAAAAAATTCTCTAGATTTGTATTAGTAAACTTAATAGAATGGTGACCAACGAGTTTGTGTGCATTAGTTTTTAAAGGTTATTTATGAAAGCTGATGCGCTGGCATTGTTTTAAATTGTTTTACACTTTTATATGGCACATGGCTTGCCCAAAAATTGTGCTAACGACAACTGGATATAATAAATTAATTATGCTACACATCACGTACAGTTTGCAGTAAAATCGTAAGCATTTATGATAATTTTCACGCTACATTGGCTTTAACTGTTCTCAGTATGCCCATGTACCTAACCTAAAATTTTATGTAAGTAAAGGTCCGCTTACAGTTTTTTTTCTTCCATTAAGTCTCTCGGGAAAATGATTTCTCTAGGTTCGACATATTATTGTATCACACGTTTTGTCAAACAAAAGTAATATTTTAATACATTTGAAAACTTTCGAATATTTGAAATTTTCAAATACCTAATTTGGTTTCGAATGTGAATCGAATCAAATATTTGATTTGCACGAATATTTGCAATTTCGAGTATTTGCACACCCCTACTTACCGTGTCTTGGACCGCAAAATAGGTGTTCACAATCAGCCTCGTGTGATCAGGCCCCTTGCCTCCCTCCAAGGCAATACAGTTCAATTCCTGGCGCATTTCCCGCAAATGGAACATGTCGCGGTCGTTTCAGTTAACATGATGGGTTTTCTCAGGGTATTCTCGTTTCCCTCACCCATTCACTCCGCTAGGTTTTCCCAAAACCACAAAAACCTGAGCTTTTCAGGATTTTGCCAAAAGCTAATTCTTATTATTTACGAATAGAGACATGATTGTATGGTTTTATTTGTCGGCCAATTTTTAAACAATACAAATAAATCAGCAAAATATATGTGCGTTTGTAAAATGTACTCATGTCGTTACGTAAAAATTAGTTAGTAATTAATAACAGTTGCAATATGAAAAAAAACACAAATTTTTCCTAATCTATTTATTACACACATTTTGGTACATGCTAAATAATTTACATTCATTGAATTTAATATATTAAAATATTACGTTTTTGATATCCGAGTTGAGTTTTGATTAAACATGCTAATTAATTTCATTAATTTTGTTTCATTTAGGTGTTATTTGGTGTACTGACTTGATTTCGGTGTTATTTTGGTTTTATATGGATTCACCATATAATCTTGTCCCTATTTATGAAAGGTAACACTAACAATTAAGAGTTTTAAGATGAATACTACATAACATTGGTTAATCCACCACAGTATACAGCATGATTTTATGCTTTCAGTAAATGCTAGGACCGACATAAATATTTGTCTTTTTAAGAAAAACATAAGGATATGGTTAGTTTTAAAATCCTTTTATAGACAATGAAATTTGATTATACTATGAATTTAATCAAAATCATGTAAAAAAAAACCATGCAATATTAGAAGTAAAATAATTTACGATACGACCCTCTTAATGACACTAACATACCTGTGATATGTTGCATTCTAACCATCAAATTACTAACACATAAAAGGTTACATACCCATTTTTAGATTTCTTCTTGTCCTCTTTGTTCCCCATTGTGTTCTCGTTGACATGTTTCCACAGTCCAGTCTTGTTGACTTCCTCTGTGATGTTGATGGAGGTGTACGGGATCTTCACGACGTTGCCGTTGGCAAGAGGGATCTGCAAGTTCGCACCTGGACCAAAGTCAGTCGCCTTGCCATCCTGATTGGTTCAAGAACAACACGCTTACAGTTCTTCCCGCTGCGGCATTGCTCACAACTGATGCTCACTTCAAAATTTTGGATTTCAAAAAATTCAGAATTTCCAAAAACAAAACCAAACAACATTGTTATTTACTGACCTCTTCAGAATGAAGCTTTTTCATTTCGTCTTCGTTGGATCGCCGGATAGTTTCGGGCATCACGTCATCCAGTATTTTTAGCTCCCTTTGCGTGAATATGAAGTCAAGAGACTTTCTGATGCCAATCATCACGACCAGCTACAATGAAACAAAATTGGTAATTGAAAGCGAAACAAAAATAAGTAAACTCTCAATTCTACAACCACAAGAAATAACAGCCAGGTGGAATCCCAATGACAGGTGAAAAACATAACAAAATCATATCAATACAAAATTGGCTATTGTTGCCAAATTAGCAGAAACCAAGGAATTTTTAGTGAATAGAAGTAGATTGGCTTCTGTGTTGTAGCCGTGTCCTTGGCGAATAATTCACAGACGTTTCGGGAGCAGTAAGTACTGTAGGTAACTGCTCCCTGATGATGGCGACTGCAATGTCGACCGAAACGTCGGTTGAATTATTCGCCAAGGACGGGGGTACAACCTAGAAGCCAAGCTACTTCAAACAATGGCCGTGAAAGCCTGCGAACCTTACAAATGCCTTTATTGATTTATATGTAGTGCCTTTGTTGATTACAAGTTTTTTTATACGTAAATGTGAATAAATTTTTCCATCCGTAACAGGTTCATTTTCAGCGTTCCTGAGTCACCAACTCGCAGGATATAACTGCTTACCGTAGTTTTACTCTCCGTAGCTGCATCCTAAAGAAAACTGCCTTATTTCTGCGGAGCGATACAATATGGTTTAAACATGCACGGGATGGCTGTGACCATCTCAAAGATGGTTCATGACTAGGGACACACATTTTTATTTTTATTTTGTTATAGGGCGAAGTGCATCCCTTCTCAATTAAGTATAGCAAAAATTATTAAAGCACATGCATACAATTAACAAGAATAAAATAATAAATAAAACATACAAATTCAGGTTCGAAAAGAATAAATAAACTTGACTTGTGACACAAAAATAGAATAAAGGAAGGATATGTTTGAATGCAGGTTAGGCCTACCTAATAAATATTAGTATACACACAAAACAACATGGTTGGTAACAACACCCAAGCTAAAATTTCAACACGCAATAATTATAAATATATTCCACGGTAGGTAGTTTCAATATCATAAAGTTTCATTTGGCACAACAATATGTTTGGTATGTACCCTAATTTTTTTTACAAAACTTATTTTATACAGGTTTATGTTGCTGCACATAGCTCCACCATTTTTGTTCAAAATTTCCGTTCATCGACTTACCTTCCATTTTAACGAAATTACTCCTACCAAATGCTGTATACCGAGATTTAAGATGTTTGCACATAAAAAACAAATGCACAATGATATATGCACAGACAAAAGCACTTTAGACACATGTACATAAAAAAATGTGTGCAGTTTATCATGATTTTCGAGTAATTTGCGGGCTGGCCCTAGTTTAATCTAATTAATGTAATGGTTATTATATGTAACTGCGCTACTTAACCTATCTTATGAACTTTATTATTTCCCACCACGATGCTATGCATCTAGAGTAACTTCATAACTAAAGAAGATTCCTTTTTTTAATAAACAAAGTATGCCAATAGACATATTTGCAGTATTTATTTAAAATAAATTGACGTCGGCCGGGGCTACGCCCTCCTTAAGCCCGATGTGCCTCACGCCGTCACCACCCCTCTCCTCCCACCATCACCCTCTATTCAAACCTCCGGCCTACCCGTGCGTACGTGTGCGTGCGTGTGTGCTCGCCCGGCAAGAGGGCGCTGTCGAGCCAGTGCGCCGCACCCCTAAAAACATAAGTATATATAATTGTGTTGTTTGTTTTTATATTCCCTAAGTGCAACGTGACGGCAGATCGGCCGGGAGGGTTTTGTGTACTTTAATTTTTTAACTTATATATTAAAATCTCATAGCATTTCCGGACATTCCCGAGGAAACCCGAAGCCAGACAATAATTAAATTTAAATCTTAAAAATAATAATTTGTACAATCTTTTCAATTCATTCAAAATTTGTTACATAATTTTCAATGCTTTCTTGTCATGTTAATTTAGTTTCCCGTGGCACGAATTCAATAATATCTTTCAACGGCAATTGTTTCGGCGGGAGGACGCCATGTTATTCGAGCGAGCCATGATCTCACCCCAGTCTTCCGCCATCAACGACCGAGAGCAGACGCATCAGCACTCCGGGGACCTCACCGCTTGTTATCTCTGCCAAGTAATTCTGTTAAATTTAATTTCATCTCAATCGCTTTCTTTTAGTCCTCGGAGCAGCTCTCGGTCGGGGGACTGCTTTATTAATTAATTTACGGCCAGTCTCGGTCTTTTATCTTGTACTACGTAATTCAATATGTGACCACGTGGTGGCTCATCACCTATAAACCGATTCGTGCCGCGGGCATTTTTGTACTGTTTCAACCGTGTACGTGTGTGAGCTGAATTAGCGGAATAAATCAGGCGTGCGAATTTAACGTATTATTCGTTTATTTCCCATTTGTGTGACCACGTGGAGTGTGACGGCGTGTGGGACGCCTGAGAGCCCACTTCGTAGGGAAAAGCGTGCCCGACGCTGAGAGCGGGCAGGAATTAGTGCTAGATGTTTTCAAGGGGGAATATCTCACATGGGCGACGTCACGCCCTGAGTTAGGCGTCTCACCGGGTCCACGTGCCGCACCACGTGGTGGCGCCCACTAACAATCCACCGTAGAGCCGACCGATCGACCCCCCCCCCCCCCCCCGCGACAAAATAACGATCCTCTTTCCCCCACTTGTTAAATTAGTTTGTCTGGCCTCTCGTTGCTCCCTCTGATGTTATAATGGTTATTTACTCAGCTCTCATTTTGCTCACATACTTCCGTTTCTTTTACAGCCACTTGGGCATTTATTTTTATTAGTAGCACGAGTGTCAGTTACAAATGCCTGTTTGTTTTAAACACCTGCTTTCTTTCTTAAAAAACACTGTAGTAATTTAATGATTTTGTATAGAGATTTTTGTAAATTTTAATCATCAGTTAAAGAACTTGGCAGGTACTAGAAGATTACAGAACAGATGTGAACATCAATCACTATAACATAGAGGTAAAGTTGCACTTGTATGTAAGGCGTCCTCACCATCAGTGGGAAGAGAATAGACGTGGAGCTGAATGACTTGATGACCCACAACACTATTAGACATGCCAACTGAATCAGAGTGAAGATGTGCACGCGCTTCAGTGGCACCTGCAGACATTACAACACACCATGGCACAGCTTAATACACTCTTCTCTATCTACTCTCTACAAAATGCACATTTGAGATGATTAAGCAATTATAAAAATAAAATGCACACAAAAATATGTACAATTTTATACTTAGGTAATTACTTTTCCTAAAGCTTAGATATAAAAACAACTGATTTATTTAAAATTTATTTTTTTAAAAAACAATACCTACTGAATAATCGTTACAAAGTGTCAACACAGTGGATATCGACTAAAAGAAAGATATGAAAATACAAGATGAATAATTTTGTGTTGTTACATTTGTGCCGAACATCAATGCTGCTTCCAACTTTGTTTATATCACGTGGGCTCCAGTGTGAAGTATAACTGTGTAACAAGCTCTCACATGTGTTCTAAAAACTCAAGTCAAAACAATTTGAAACCCTGGACAGGATGTAGGGGGTGTAGGGGTATAGGGAGTGTAGAGGGGTATAAGGGATGTATGGGTGTAGGGTTGCAGGGGATATAGGAGTTGTATGGGTGTAGGATTGTATAATGTGTAGGGGTGTAGGGTGTGTAAAGGGTATAGGGGGTGTAGGGGTGTAGGGGTGTAGGGGTGTTAGGGGTGTAGGGGTGTAGGGGCATAGGGAGTGTAGGGGTGTAGGGGGGTGTAGGGTGGTGAATGGAATGTAGAAGGGTGTAAGGGGGTGTAGGAGTGTGCAGGAGTGTGCAGGAGTGTGTAAGGGGTGTAGGGTGGTGTAAGGAATGTAGGCAGTGTAACGGGGTGTAAGGGGTTTGCAAGGGTTGTAGGGGGTGTAGGGGGTGTAGGGTGGTGTAAGGAATGTAGGCACAGTGTAGGGGGTGTAGGGTGGTGTAAGGAATGTAGGCAGTGTAAGGGGGTGTAGGAGTGTGTAGGAGTGTGTAGGGTGGTGTAAGGAATGTAGGCAGTGTAAGGGGGTGTAGGAGTGTGTAGGAGTGTGTAGGGTGGTGTAAGGAATGTAGGCAGTGTAAGGGGGTGTAGGAGTGTGTAGGAGTGTGTAGGGTGGTGTAAGGGATGTAGGCAGTGTAAGGGGGTGTAGGAGTGTGTAGGAGTGTGTAGGGGGTGTAAGGGATGTAGGCAGTGTAAGGGGGTGTAGGAGTGTGCAGGAGTGTGTAGGAGTGTGTAGGGGATGAGAAGGGTGTCGGCAGAGGTGAGCGGACGCACCTTCCTCAGGTACATGTAGTCGGGCTGGTACTTGACGGGCATGAAGAACAGCAGGATCCGGTCAAAGAACTGCAGGCCCTTGAGGGAGGAGGCG
This sequence comes from Bacillus rossius redtenbacheri, assembly GCF_032445375.1. Taxonomy (NCBI): domain Eukaryota; kingdom Metazoa; phylum Arthropoda; class Insecta; order Phasmatodea; family Bacillidae; genus Bacillus; species Bacillus rossius. The sequence goes on along the minus strand of NC_086344.1, from coordinate 12,801,260 downwards.
CCCATGTACAGGAACACCCCGTACAGCACGGGCATGGGGATGTGGCCCAGCAGCGGGGTGATGAACACGGACAACCCCATCATCACGAAGATGAGGATGTGCGTGGCCCTCTGCTCCCTGGGCAACAAGTGCTGACCTCGCTCCAGCTCACCCCGACACCCAGCCTGCTCTTCGCAGCAAGTCCCAGCTGACACACACACACACTCAAGCTTATTTTCAAATAACAATGCTCGCAGGCTTTCACGGCCATTGTCTGCAGTAGCTTGGCTTCTGGGTTGTAGCCGTGTACTTGGCGAATAATTCACAGTTACCTAGTTACCTAGTAGGTAACTGCTCTCGGATGATGGCGACTGCATTGTCGACCGAAAGTAACAGTAGTATGTAAATGGGCATACTGAAACTGGCTTCTGGCTGTGGATTGTGATTGTCGGTCCGCCATCTTGGATTGTAACGTCACGGCGGCCATCTTGGATGTCCGTGACCTTGAACTTGACTGTGACCTTGACCTTTGACCTTAAAATTTTGCCAAAGTTTCCAAAATTTACCCAAAATTCCTCAAATTTAGCAAAATTTTCAATTTTTTTTTGGAAAAAATTCCACCAAAAAATCTCAAAAAATTTGATAATTCAAAAATTAGGATTTCGAAAAACCTTAAAATTATTTTGCCTTAGAAAGAACTCAAAATCATAAAAGAGGCTTAAAAGTGCCAAGAGCTAGCCGCTCTAAGCCGCCGAGGTCATGACCTGGAAAAATAGAATGCCATGGCAGACATTTTGAATCATGACATCACCGTTGAAATTTCCGTTACGGCCGCCATCTTGTATATCTTTATTTATTGGCCGATTTAAATGAAAAAAAAAATTAAATTTATAAAAATAATTTATTAAAACATTTTAATAAAAAAATATTTTAATAACATACATTAACGACATGGAGCTTGGAGTCCTCAGTTCGAACCCAGTGAGGGCAAAAAAAATAAAAATGGCGACTGATCCCCTCATGGTGGCTGCTGGCAGAATGACCCCCACCACTTTTTTCATAGCATATATATCATCAGGTAGTATGATGTCATGTACGCCATCTTGAAAATCCGTAATTTTAATGCTATATATTCGGGAAAAATTCCAAAATTCATTAAATAAATTTTTAATCAATATTCTGATTGATTCAATCGATTCCCGCCCTTGGTTCAATCCCTGGACGTTGCAAATCATCTTAATTTTATGTAAAAATTATCAATTTCTATAAATAATAATCAAAGTCCTAAAAGAAGCATAGTTTCCAAATCAACCATCATCCTATAAGCCAGTATGACCGTCATCTTGAATATTGGTATTTATCATCCGATTTTAATGAAAAAAATTAAAATTCATTAAATAATTCACTCATTAATTAACATATTAATTCGATCGATTCCTGTCCTTGGTTCAATCTCTGAACGAAGCTAAAAATAAATTTAATTTAAATATAAAAAAGTGTCAGGTTCGAGAAATAAATTACTGCAAGTTCTTTTACAAACATAATATTTATTACATAAGTTATATTCTACTACAGGAACATTTGCGATAGTTATCAATTTTATAAACATTTCTATTTTACTACACGAACACTTGCGAAAGCCAGCAATCTTATAATAATTTAGTTGCGCATCGGTGTGAAATGACTAATTCTTAGCTCCAATCGGTTTATACTAGACAGAGACCAACCAGAACCTTTACAGACATAGTCCTCCTCTTCTTGACAGAGTTTCTGGATACCGTGTTTAACAGTTTTCTTCACATCGTCAGAACTGTTAATTACTGCAGCCGATGTCTTAAATGCACACTTCTTAACTTTATCATCGAACGGATATGGCTTTCCATATATACAGTCCAACCACAAGTTATATTTTAAAGGTCCGTTTGTTGCTACGTCATTAGTAAGCTGATTGATTATGTTCTGTATGATATCGTCATGAAAATTACAAATGTCTTTCGACTCACTAAACGTATTTAGACAATAGTAGTCTTTCAATGTTCCACGAAATGCAGACTGCGCCAAGTAGAAGCCATTATCATTCACCTATAGAGCACCGATCACAGCCTTAGGTTTAGTTACATGTCCAGACGTTATAGCAATAGGTTGCTGCGCATCTGTTTTCTTTTGCTTGTATGCTTTCGAGTCTACAATCTAAAGCGAGGAGTCGAAATTTCTGTAGGTAGTTCAGCAGTAGGCGCCCGGACTTCACCTTTAGTTTTTCACATGTCGTCGCAAATTATCAATTCGAGTAATCCATTCATGACACTCATCACAGCGAAACTTCATGCGAGAAGGATTCTTCGTACATTTGCTCATCTCATGTCTTCGTGCATCATGAGCAAATGCGAAGGACATATAACAGTAGCCGCAAGGATACCGGGGTGATGAAGTCGAGCCTTTCAGACCCGATCCAGATAGAGACGTTGCCGCAGTTGTACCACCTCCAGGCATACTCTTATGAACATCAATGCATCGTTGTTGTATAGAAACCTTTACTTTCTGCCGAACAGCAGGTCCTTTGCATATATTCATGTGCGTTTTCATATTATCTTGTCTTGCAAATTGTTTGTGACATTTCTCACAGAAAAACATTTTGCGAGGAGGGTTCTTAGCACATTCTCTCTTCTCGTGTCGACGAGCATTGCTGTTGTTTGAGAAAATCTTGTCGCAGTAACAGACCGATGTTCGTTAGTTGTTGTCGAATCAGCAACCATTGAAGTCTCCATCGAGGGCGAAACATCGTTCATCGTGGTTTCCTGCGCAGCAAGCTCTGTAGGTAGTCATTAAGCTCTCTTCTGCTGGTGGTACCGTGACTGTTGTAGTCTCCTCCAATGTTGACGTCGTCGTTGCCAACGGGATCTGCACCTTCTTCGTCGTTGCTGACGTCAGGGTTCCCGTAGACGATGGTACAACGTCCATCAAGTTCGTCGTTTAAGTCGGTAAAGATGCCATCGAGTTCGCAAGAACAAGTAATTACGTGACTTATGCACCAGATGAAACAAACTAGGTGATCCTTACACCGTCGACGTCAGTAACAAACTGAACGGTCTGCTGTATAGGACACGCTTATATACATGCACCCGATGGAATAATACACTAGTCAAATCAAGAACCATTTACTATAATGCACGAGTCAAAACGACATTAAAAAAGAGGATCATATGATCGAAAAAATTCGATGACGGTGTGATACGTTCTCGTCTCATGAATTCGATCTCACCAATATACGCTAGGCTCCAAGAGCTTCAATTCGTGCCATCATATCCATCTACATTTGGCTTCAAGAGCTACAATTCGTGCCATCAGATCCATCTACATTTGGCTCGTATGCTCCAATTGACCATCAGTTTCAAGTGCTCCAACAGCTCCAAAGCTCCAAAGCTCCATCACGTAATATACGAAATATACGCAATGTACACACAATGACTACGCATCGTTCGCGCAGGACAGGCATTTAATGAAAACGAAGCACGTTTGGACGGAAATTCTACAAAACGAAAGCTCATTTAATGAAAAGGAGGTGCATTCTCTCGTTCATTCAACTCGGTAGGATGCGATCGTCAATGATAAGTTAGGATATAATGTCTCCAACAGTCTATGAATCCAACAGTTTTTAGTTCCAAAGGTCATTGGCTCCAATAGTCATTGGCTCCATCAGTCATTGACTCCATCAGTCTTTTGACTCCAAAAGTCATTGGCTCCAACAGTCATTGGCTCCAACTGCCCTTTGCTTCAACAGCTCCAATGATATTTGGCTAGAATGCTACGAGTCTAAAAGGCTATGAGGTTACAAGGCTATGAGTCTACAAGGATCTAGCAGGTTACGAGTTATACATGGCTGCGAGACTGCATGGCTAAAAGGCTGCGTGGATACGAAACTACATGGCTATGAAGCTACATGGATACAAGTCTACTCGTCTCCAAATGACTGCGAGGCTACATGGCTACAAACCCACTTGGCTACAAAGCTTAAATTCTACTAGTCTACAAGACTCCCCCAACTGCCTACGAGTCTACAAAGCTCCAACTGCTCCAGCAACATTATGTTAAAAATTTACAAGGCTACTTGGTTACGTAGCTACAAGTCTACGAGGCTCCAAGGCATCATGACTACACGACTACGAGCCATGAGGTTACGAGACTATGTGACTACGAGTCTACATGTTTACGAGACTGCGAGGCTACAGAGCTACGAAGCTTCTAGAACACAAGGTTACGAGACTGCGAGGATACAGGACTATAAGTCTACATGAGTACTTGATTATGTAGATACAAGTCTACGAGGCTACTGGTTACATAGCTACAAGTCTACGAGGCTCCAAGGCATCATGACCACACGACTACGAGCCATGAGGTTACGAGACTACGTGACTACGAGTCTACGAGTCTACAAGTTTACGAGACTGCGAGGCTACAGAACTACGAAGCTTCCAGGACACGAGGCAACATGGCTTCGAGACTTCTTGGCTCTAACTGACTACAATAGCACCATTCAGTGGTGAGAGTTAATTTATCTCATACAAAATAACTCGTTTAAAGTAGTGTCGATTCTTGGAAACAAATGACACCACATGCTGCTTACAGGTAAATATTAATTAGTTCTTTTATGTGGGATGCAGGATGCTCACTAACGATCGCAAAAGAAGGATGGCTTCGCTAAGCACCAAGGAAAAGGAAGTTCGTCTTGCTTATTAGTGATTCTCAGATGTCTCAGAGCTTATTATTATATATGACTGAGTAATGGTATGTTCGTTTGAATTCCACCTGATAAAAATATTAAAAGTGATGATTTAGTAGCAGAAATTCAATTAATTAAATTTAACTCTGAATAAAATGACATGACTCATTAAGTAAAAAATCCTTCTTGCTTAGACCGGTTTCTCAGAAGAAACCAGGAGCACACGGAAAAAACCATCAAAATATTGACAAGAATAATCGGGAGCACACGAAGAAAACCGACACACACATTTATTTGATATCAAAAAATCACAGAAAAAAATTAAAACCAACAAAAAATAATAAAAAAAAATTGATGAAAAAATTAGAAAAAGTTCTGGCTTTGCTAGAACTCTAGACTGTTTCAACAAATGAAAAGTTCACAAGCTGTTGAAGCTCACCTGACTCCCAGGAAGTGGGGCTTCTCTCCCGGAGCTGCGCACTCGGACTCCACCTTGAGGGAGTTGACGTGGTTGATGGAGAGCACGGTGGCCGCCACGAACCACGGCAGGCCCATGATGGAGCACACGATGATCAGGTTGGCCAGCACGAACAGGTCCAGGTGGTAGCCGCAGCCCTTCTGCGCACGGCACACCGACACTCAAGACTGTCCCCTCCCGTGCCCGCCCGTGTCCGCCCGTGTGGCCACAAGTCCCCAGTATGACTCAGTCAGGTGATGATTTATGGATTGCTGATAGCATTCCATGTTGGACATTGATGATATTGGAAGACAACTGTTGAGTTATTGAGGGCTGATGCCCCGGTAGATTAATTAAAACTGTTGATGTTTGATGGTGGATGATTGATGAACAATGAAGTATGATTATTTATGCTTTAAAATATTTGAATATAATGAATGATTGGTAATTGGTAGGCAAAAGATTACACGGTGAATTGTGATTAAAACAAAAACAAAAAACACACAGAAAATCTTGTCTAAACACCACAAAATACGGAAGTGCAGGTTAATACACCATATAACACCAAAATACGAGTTATATATATCATGGGCGTAGGTAGCATTTAACCAAAACTTAATTCAAATCATAAGAAGTTCTTTTAATGTTTGAAATACAAGGAACGTCGTATTTCTGGACAAAATATTGTACCAAAGTGCATGGATCAGAAAATTTAATTTAATTAGTTTTATTGTGCATCTCTTATTGAATCAATTTTAAACCATTAACATTCGCTAATTTATCTTTATTGCTCTGAATGTATCCGTTTTAGACCAATTGTATTAACAAAGTTTTTTTTACAGTAAAAATCATGTATGTAAATTTTACCACTCTTTTGGTGATGTAGGTATAGTTAAGTATTACAAAAACAGCTTTTATAAAAATAAAAACAGTAAAAACCAAAATTCTCTGTTTTTAAAATGAAATTGTATTAAAAATAAACCCATGAAATCTTGTCCCTATTAAAGGGTTGATAAGCCTGAAAGCTGACCGGGAGTCTCCAGTCTCCAGAGCGGGGAGTTGAACTCAACTGACCAGGACAGACTAGGATAAGTTGCACTGTGGTGGTTCACTGTGTACATATGTAGACAGTGTAAAGGTTCCTCTGGTACGTGAGTGTCCTACCACTGTGATACCTTACCCATTATTATTTGGTATTTATCATCATGACCAAAGCTTTGAATATACTGTATAGAAGTCGCCAGCCCAGGTTAAAATTTCTAATACGGTTTGAGGTTGTTGGTTAATTCACCACCGCAATCGTCACCATCTCTAGGGCATCGACTTGTGGCGGTCCCTAGCGGACAAGTGTCAAACTCTTCAAACACCCCTCCCCCCCCTCCAGTTGAACGATCTTGAACTGCAGTGAATGAAGGGTGGGGGGTGCGGGGGGAATGACAGCGGGCGACAGTGCTGCGCTCTAACGTGTAAATAACAACCTAAGACGATACAGGGCGTTAAGGTAGCGCCCTGCAGTGGTGAAGTTCCCAAGCTGCTCATCATACGCTCCTGAAAAACGTAGAGTAAATTAATAAACCTATCCACTCGCGACTTCTATACAGTATATATATTCAAAGGCCAAAGTAAATTGCCATCTTTAGTAGCCATTATCTTGGTGGAAAAAATTGTTTTGGAGTTTCGAGGTTCAGCCACATCAAAAGAGGTGAAATGTAATTGATTTGGGTTTCATGTCCCGTCGACAGCAAGGGCACTACAGGGAGATGACGAGCGAAACGGGGAATCTCTGGAAAGAATACACAGTGTATGGAATATCCACCATGTTTTTTTTTCTGAAAACCAAACCAATAGTATTGTTTTGGTGTAAGGTTAATGATTTGACTGCTCAGCCGTGATAGCTTTAGGCCTATATTACTATGGTGATGCCTACATTGCAGTTCCACTGAATTCTCACAACATAATTGAATAACCCCTAAACATTGTAACTACTTTCTAAACATGAAGTTTATTTATGTTGAACTATTATTAAATTAAAAATATCCTGTAGTTATCTTCACACGAATGCTTAAGAGTGAGAAATAGTTTACCTAAATTGTGGTACATTGCTTTGTGGTTATAATTTATTAATTTTTAACTGGGAACACTATCTTGGCCAGAATTTTGTTTCAGGGAATGTTTTAAAAAAATTTCGCTGTCCCTGATTCTGTCTATCGTTAAATTATATTTGTGACTTTCCTTTCTGAATTTAGAAACAATTGTTTTTCTAGAATGATCAAACACAATTTAAGACTGATCTATAAAAGTTCGAACCTGTGGACGGATTGTGCTTTAGTCTTCAACTGAAGAATGTGACATTGTTGCCCTTGAAACAGTCTTGTTAGAAATATATTTTTGGTGGTCAACTATAGTATAGACTGAACTATATAACTTTTTTTCACTCAAAATTTCAACCTTGATAGTCTTCATCAGGAAGAGAATTTTTTTTTAAACCCCGCACAAAGAGAAGGTCGCCCCATACAGCAGAAGTGATAGTCAGCCCTACTAACCAAATTTGAAGTGATTTTACGAGACGTTCTTAGTACATTCGGAAGCCTATAAGGATATGTAACAAGTGAAATAAAACAAGCGCCATATTCCACTTTCGTAGGGGAGGATAAGATGGTTCTCATGTGTCTGTGCGCAGTAGCTGCGGGGAGTAGCGAAGTGGGAGAGGCTACATTTAACCAGTGCCGCACTGGAGGAAACCGTGGTAGTCCTATTCTGAATGTAGATCGCACCCGACAGACGGGGGAAAAAAAGGGCAGGAGCGAGGAATTAGATGGTCATGCTGGTGATCCTGGGACATGGGTATGCATCGCAGGAGCTTAAGTGGTGCCTTAAGGTTGTACTGGTGGCACGACAGATGCTCCAAGTAACTCAGTGGCACCAGGAGTATGGAATATGCCTCATAAATGTGATTGTGAACGTAGATCGTACCCGTCAGACTGGAGGAAAAAAAAGGCAGGAGCGGAGAATAAGGTGGTCAGGTTGGTGATCCTGGGAGTGGGTATGCATCGCAGGAGCTTAAGGTTGTACAGATGGCACGACTGATGCCCCAAGTTACTCAGGGTCACCAGGAGTACGGAAGGTGCCTCATAAATGACGTTGGCCTGAGAACGGTGGTCTCTGCGAGGACGCACGAGGCCACGAGACTCACCTTCAGCTTGTGCTCCTTGCGGTTGATGATGACGGCGGTGATCTGCTGGTCCATGAAGATGAGGATGGTGCCGAGCAGAGCGGGCGCCACGGCCACCACCGCCGTCCAGTACGGGTTGCGGCCGAACGGCTCGATGACCCAGCCGCGGGTGCTCAGCGTGGGCTTGAACTCGGCCGGCACCTGCAGGCACGCATTGGGGGAGACACAATCTTTAATTATTCCAGTGTCTTGCTTTAGTTCCAGTCAGTGGCGTAGCCAGGATTTGTGTATGGGGGTGGTTAAGAAGCATGCCTCCCCCCCCCCCCCCGTATTAAAGCGTGGGGTATGGGGGTCCTCCCCCGGGAAAATTTGGATTTTAAGGTGTAAAATAGTGCTATTTTAGCAGTTTTGGTTCTTAAATTTAAATATTGTAATGGTAAAAATTGTATTAATTTTAATATGAAATTTGTTTGAGTGATGAATAAGAAATTAATTAAACATTTGGTGCTAAAGAGAAGGGGGTTGAAACCCTAACCCCCCCCCCCTGGCTACGCCACTGGTTCCAGTTGCCATTACTCATTATATAGTCCATATAATTATTCATTATATAGACACCAAGTTGGTAGTAGTATGGGAAGAATCCAAGAATGTGAAAGGTTCCACGTTGAGGTTTACTCTAGGACCTGGATTATGATTGGGTAGGTGGTGCTCCGATCGCTTGGAGCAGGTTCCAAGGGTACTCTAGCCTGATGCAGAGTCGACGTGGTGGGCGACGACACAGCTCCGGTACTAGTCTGGACAGCTGGCAGAGGTTTGGATAGTCCTCCACCGGACCACGGGTTCACTGGGTGACTGAGGGGTCCCAGTGTGATGTGGGAGATCGGGGTAGGCGCCAGCAGTGCTGGTAACATCTAAGAGCTTAGGACGCAGGCAACTGTCTGGTTAGCTGAGTGAGGCGGGGGTGAAGGTGGTGTTTCTACTGAGATGGGTAGCCTCGGCCTCTGGACATAGCTGGATCTCTAACAACTCTCCTGTCTCGCGCATACGGCGTATCCGTATGCACGCCCGTGGGGGTCCTGGGACGGAAGGGGCTTAAGCCTAAGAGAGCCGGGTTAGCAAAGAAAAACTAGTGGTAAAATCCTGTGGAATATTGTTCTTGTACTTTTAGTTGTAGTTTCAGTTGTAATTATTCATTCATGTGTTTGGCATCATGGCCGTCGCAATGATAAATTTTTTGTGGTGGACTTTAATTGATTTAGTTGTTTGAGGAATATCCATCCCCTGGAAAAAGGAAAAATTTGGAGTTTGAGGGTGCATAAAGGTGGTTTTTAGGCATTTTTCATTCCTAAATATTCTAATTATAGTTGGTTGCAATATATAATTTATTTTTTATAAAAAATATTTTCAGAGAACAAATTTGTAAAAACACAGTTAACATATCTGCTGGTGCTATATCCACACAAAAGCATTAATTTAAACAACAGGAGAAACTACGAAACTACGAAACTAAATATATTATTGGAGGGGACGAAATTGAAGATTTTTATTATTGGGGGGGGGGGGGGACGTGTCCCCCTTGTCCCCCCCGGTTGCTACGCCCATGTTGGGCATGACAAGGCCCAACCTTGTTACAACCTGATATCTACAAATACATGTAACCACCAAGAGACATTAGCTGATTATTTCATGGAGACTACACATGCCTTAATGCTCGGTCTAACACGCCGTTTTATTTTGTATTTTCAAGGGATATAACTAAATGTTTAAACTCGATATCTCTCTTGAAATTCTTGCTCAGGGACAAAAAATTTTAACGGATTTTTCCTTATTAAAGATAGCTGGCTTCCTTGGCCACTGTCTGGAGTTTTTTGGTTTCCTGGGATGTAGCATCGAGGGCAGTAGCGGATCCAGAGGGGGGGCTAAGGGGCTCAAGCCCCCTCCAAAAGCATCTGGGTCCACTTTTGTTTTAGTGTTTGCCTTGATAAAGCCTAGCCTCAGCTGGATCAAGCCCCTCCCAAACCAAAATCCTGGATCCTCCACTGATCCAGGGCAAAGAATTCACCAACGTTTCGGTCAATCTTGCAGTTGAAATTTACAAGAACCGCCGCAACTTTACTGCTACCCCTGATGATGGCAACTGCGAGGTCGACTGAAACGCAGGTGAATTCTTCCACCGTCGACGCGGCCACAACCCAGAAGCCAAGCAACTCCAAATCTTCACTTAAATGTAATATCATGGGCGTTCAAAGTCACACAAATGATAATAACTACACACATGCTATACTTACACCAAGTGGATATTTGTTGAAAATATTTGCGGCAGAACAAAAAAATGAAAGGGAAGTATCAAACTGATATTAACATGGATATTAACATGGAGTGTGAGATCAAACCTTAATACTTGATGTAAGCTTGGCGTATGTCCAAAAGCTTACATCAAGTCATATTTCAAAGACAAACATTAATAGTTAGACATAATATAAACACTGACGTCATCAAGTGTTCAAAGTTAGGTTCTACACTTTATTGAACCATAACATTTAATGTGGAAGCTGTAATGCAAACTGGGGGATTCATATTTGAAAAAAATAAAAGCTGGTTCGGAAATATCCCAGTCCTGGTGTCGATGACGGACCAACTCACAACTGCGATCTAAATTGGAAGGATTTAAATTACGTCGATAAAGAAAGCTTTTCCTTGAACAACCGTGCTTCCTGCAGGAAATTCTATATGTGTGTTAATATGCTATCATGCTCTGACAAAAAGTTGTGACCCATGTGTTTTTGCGTGGCTTGTAAAAAGTTTCAACCCGGCCTTCACGAGACAAGACAGGATCCTCTTCAGACCACATTAAAAAAAACAACTAATATATCCAAAATAACTAAAATACATCATGGCCCCTACAAGGGGCCTGGGTCCAGGGCCCAGCCCTGTTTATTTTCAAATGTTTAACTACTATAATTTTTTACAAACTAGAAAATCATATTGAATATTTTATAAATAAAGCTTTGTTAGGACTTATAAACTAGTAACCATAAATATACCCTGTATTTTCAGGTTAAATAACATTCTGAAAAGAGTGTAGGTAAGAAATAACCATGCAGTTATAATGTAGCACGTGACTGTATAATTGGAGAGGAAGGGGGGGGGGGGGTTTCCGATCCTGAGTCCAGTGCTAGTAATCGAATGTGGAGGCCATGCAATACATTCATGGTAGGCTAATGGCCCGTCTACAATAGCAATGTCCTAAACAGTGTCCGAAGGACACTCGTCGCTGATTGGTCCACGTGACCCTCTGACGTCATGCGTCAAGTGGGTGAAGGTCCGAACCTACCTGGTCCGAAAACATTCGTCAATTTGAACTTTTTGTCCCAACCTGTGTACTTCGGACACAGAAAAAGAACAGAACACTCATGATATTTGAATTTCCGGTTCCCGTTTGAAAATGTGGTGTTTGTTTTTGTTAAATATCTGAATAAATATATAATATTGAACTCCCACAACTTTCATAAGTTCAATCTCAAACTACAAAGCATCAAAACAATAAACAATAAACATTTGGTTTGGCACATTTACTGCGCTCTGGTGACAACTTAAGAAATCAATACATTCGGACATCGGACATCGCAATTGTGGACAGGGCAGTTTTCGGTGAGACAATGTGACGTCACTCACATTCGGATGACACGGACCACGCACAGGTTCGGACTATTGTAGACAGGCTCTAACTGACACAGGCTACAGGCTTGAATTATTTCCTTTATACATGTGTGCGAGGCAGTGGCGTAGTGTGCCATCTCGGCGCCTGGGGCGGGAGACCCATTTTGCCGCCCCCATTCTATAGGTGCTTAATTAAAATTAAATTTCACATGCAATGAGGTACCTTTTATTGAAGTGAAAATAGGATGAGCGGTTTTACAAGCGGATTCTACGGGCCTTATGAGCAGCGAAGTCAGAAATAACTTTGTCAAAATCAATATTAGCAGCCAATTCTTGTTCAATCGACAATATAGCCAAGTTTGATAGTCTAGCGGAGCTCATAGTAGATCTGAGGTAATTTTTTATTAGCTTCAACTTCGAAAATTTTCTCTCACAACTTGCAACACTAATTGCCAAAGTCAAATATATTCGAATCAAGATGACTATATTTGGAACCGAAATTACGAGATTCAGTTTTTGAATGAACTGGAGGAGCTCCAGTGGTCCTTTACCACTTATATCTTCCTCTGATTCAGAACAGGCAACAACAACAAACTGCTGAAGACGCTTCCGCTCCATCTGAAACTCGTCCTTGTCGATGTCTTCTAATACATGGGAAAGATCACACTCGAACTTGCTGTCCAAAAGTTTCGCTGGCATCAAAAATCCGAACTTGTCCAATATTTCTTGAATTTGCTGGAATCGAGTCGTCATTTCTTGAATGATCTTGTCGAATGATGCGATAATCTCTCGACGGATTTCCTGTTCGTGAGACAAAGCTGCATCTTCAGAAGATTCATCGCCATGCATGCGTTTTTTCCTGCGAATTCTTCTCGTTTTGAGTTCGATTCCGAGTTTTTCGCAGAGAGTCTTAGCAAAGTCAATTGCTTCTTGCACGAAACGGTCTCTACTTTCCACTAAGAGGGTTTTTAAAGCGCAGAGTTTTATTTGCATGTTAAGGTGTGTCAAATTTTTGCTAGATTTCGCCTATGTTAATTGGTATTTACAGCGGTGATACGCCCGGTGCGTATCTATATTTGTATTTGTATTTGTATTAATGTGTTCTTATATATTTTTAATGCCTTTTTTGTAATTATATTTAATTTTCAGAGCTCCGAAGTATATGATCAAATTATAATTTTTGGGGGGAATTGTTAAAGTATTTTTTTAGTATTATTATATAGCTATTTTTTATAAGTAGTAATAGGGTATGTATTTTATGATGGATGCGCCGATTTGTGATGAAACGATATATATATATATTTATTAAATGTTGTCATATAAATTTTGCGTCTTTTAACTTGCTGCCTCCTCTCACTGTTCGCAACCTTATTAGTATTTTTTAAGCCTGCTATTAGTTTGGATTTTAATATTTTTTTGGGTTTACCTGCGCTCGCGGTACGGGGCAATATAGGAGTTTTACTGTGTCCCGGTTTGTGGAAGTTGTTTGGTTTTCCCTGGGTTAAGGTCAAACTTTACAGTACAATGCGTAGTACTAAATTCAATGAGTGCGAAAGAGAGGCATCGACACGGGCCGACGCGTAAAACAAAAGATTTTGTATGAGTAATGAACATAATAAGGAGTGCCGCTCAACTCAGCTCGCGCGCGGCGTGATGCGGTGTTGCCGTTCCTATGTAAACAAACAAACGTTATAAAGAGCTCTGTCAGTGATTTCGCAGTTTTTCTTTTAAATAAATATTAAAAAATAGTTGGTGCGCAAAATTGTAGATAAAAATGTAACATTATAGTGTGTCTGACACATTTAATGAATGAATCATAGATCAGATCTCAACCCGCTTCACCGGCGACCCGCCCCCGCTGCCGCCCGGGGCGGGCCGCCCCCTCCGCCCCACCCACGCTACGCCACTGGTGCGAGGTCAATGGTTGTATCACAATCTCCCTGCTTACAAGAGATTGGCGAATTTAAACCCCGAGAAATCAGCTGCTGGCAATGCTAAACATCTAAGTCATATGAACACCCATGTATTCTTACCAGCAGCTACAACCCTTCCACTAAGTTATGTGGAGCTGAAGTACGATTGTATGATCGTAAATGTAACAAAATATGGTTTATTTAAAAGCTGTGTGTTAGGAGAACTGCATGTTCAAGGTCATGGCCTGAGTTAGGAATACCAATGACGATCACAATCAAAGAGGAATTTGGAACCTGAAAGAGGGTTCGCAGAGAGTATGAGATGAGATGGTAAGCTCATGTGGTGTTTAAGAGAGGGGGAGATAGCTGAACAGGGGATGGTAAAGCAAACCTTCCTGAGAAGGAGGCCTGAAGGAGAACTGATGATAACTGTAGGTGTGCAGAAAGAAGGAGGAAAAGTGTGGCAGCGGAGGATCGGAACCACAGAACAAGAAAGAGAGGAGAGACTAAGTTGCAGGCTTTGAAAATCATTTGACTCCTAAGAAAATAATGCTCACTTAAATGCCTACTGAAACTAGTGAAACCTTACCGAACAGTGAAAACCTGTTACAACAATGAAAAAAGTGTTTCAAAAAAATATCTTACCCGTAATTTTGGAGTGTTGATTCCAACACAGGAATCCAAGCCCGACATGGACAATATCGCAATGATGACAGCGAAATCGCTCACTATTTGTCGAACCTGCAAAAAAAAAGAAGGTATTTTGAAGCAGTGAGATTCGAAAGTAGTATATAAAATATTTCCTCCTGCTACTGGGTCCGGGTAGTGGTGCAGGTGACGGTGTCCGCCATCTTGAAATCAGACGTCACGGTGGCATTCTTGGTGGCAAAATTCTCAAAATTCATCAAAAATTCATCAAAATTCCTGTAAATTTCCCTATTTCGAGGGAAAAAATGCCCAATTATAGAGAAAAATTCCCATTTTATTCCTGAAAAATGTGCACGGCTTGAAAATTCCTAAAACTGGCTTAAGACAGTTAAAAGCAAGCCGCCCTAAGCCACAAATATCAGAACCTTGACCCCAGCCGCATCGTTGCGATTTTCGTTATGGCTGCCATCTTAAAAATTCGCACTTCTTAAGCAAGAAAATTGGGAAATTGTTTTAAAATTATTAAAACAATTTACTAATTTAATATTAATTAAAAGAATTTCCGCCATTTTGAAATTCCATGCTTTTTAAGCTAAAAAAATCGGGGACAGTTTAAAAATTAATAAAATTTTAATAAAGAGAAATTTTTAACTAGTCTCGTAGACTCGTAGCCTTGTAGCATCGTAGCCTTTCTTTTAGTCTTGCAGTCAATGTCGCTGTAGCTGTTGGAGCTGTAACTTATCATATCGTATCGTAACCCTGTGGCGAGGATGATTTTCAAAATGGCGGAAGTTCTTTGATTAAAATTTTATTAAATATTTTTTATTAATTTTTCCCGATTTTATAGCTTAAAAATTACGAAATTTCAATAAGGCGGACGGAATTCAAAATGGAGGAAGTTCTTTATATTAATATTTAATAAGTAAATTGTTTTAATAATATTAATTTTTCCCCCCGATTTTCTTGCTTAAAATGGCAGTCATAAAGAAAATTGAAACGATGGTGGCCGAGGTAAAAGTCCTGATCTCAGCGACTTAGGGCGGATTGCTTTTGGGAGTCTTAAGCCAGTTTTAGGAATTTTCAAGCCGTGGACATTTTTCAGGAATAAAATGGGAATTTTACCCTATACTTGGGAATGTTTCCCTCGAAATAGGGAAATTTCTAGGAATTTTGGTCATTTTTGAAGAATTTTGAGGAAATTTGCCACCAAGATGGCCGCCGTGACATCAGAATCCAAGATGGCGGACACCAGTATCTGCATCTCGACCAGGATCCAGTAGCAGGAGGAACAACTATATAATACTTTTGAAGTTTTGACCAAAACTAATTAAAGTTTAATTATTTTAAAATTAAAATGGCACCAACAGTATCAATGTGCACAGCCCTTACTTGATGTGCAGTATGACACACTGCTTTCCAGAAAACAAATAAAATATTTAAAGCAACGAATTCCATCAAATTTAATGTACTATGGTAATATTTGGACTCTAACGACAGAATTTTCACACATTATGTAATTTATCAAGATAGTGAACATTAAAAATAACTGGTAACAGTTGTTAAATGACAGTGGAGGATACACTTGAGAGCATTTAAAATGCTATATACTTCAGTTTAAAAAGTTCAGACTGAAAAATTACACTTAAAAAAATACTATTTAGGGACATTTGAAAATATCAATCATTTTAATTGTACATTAGGTACATTTAAATCATATTTTAATACGCTGTATACAGTGTTGTAACTGATACAATTTTTAAACTTAGTAACTAGTTCATGCTCTCTTTGTTGCAGAAAAGGAAAAAAGGTTGCACTATATGAAAAAAAAAGTTTAAACAAAGTCGTTACTTTGAATATATATACTGTATAGAAGTCGCCAGCCCAGGTTAAAATTTCTAATACGGTTTTGAGGTAGTTGGTTAATTCACCGCCGCAATCGCCACCATCTCTAGGGCATCGACTTGTGGTGGTCCCTAGCGGACAAGTGTCGAACTCTTCAAACACCCCTTCCCCCTCCCCTTGAACGACCTTGAGCTGCAGTGAATGATAGGTGGGGGGTGCGGGGAATGACAGCGGGCGACAGTGCTGCGCTCTAACGTGTAAATAACAACTAAGACGATACAGGGCGTTACGGCGGCGCACTGCAGCGGTGAAGTTCCCAAGCTGCTCTTCATACGTTTCTGAAAAACGTAGAGTAAATCCTATCCACTCGCGACTTCTATACAGTATATATATTCAAAGGTCGTTAGAAGGGGTTTTTTAAAAACACGTAGGATCTTCTGAATCAGTGCTTGATTACTGGCCCATTAATATAAATATATATTTTAATTCACGACTTCTGTGTAGCTTTGTAACCCCGAGTACGAGGCAATGAAACCTTTTTATAAACACTTCTCATGAAATAAAGTAACGAAATATTTCACGCTCTGAAAATAAATTTTTTCATTGTATTCATAAATTTAAAATAAATGCAATTAAGTTAAGGTGATAGCAATTACACGGCTGACAGTTTCATTTTAAACTAGTAAACCAAACAATGCTGTTATAGCTTCGCAAAAGCCCAGTAAAGCAAACTTAGTGATTGTGCTGGGGAACAGAGCAGTCAGTTGGTAGACGACCGATGCATGACCATTTTGAACTCGGTAGCGGGTTTCCATTTCACAACACCCAGTCCTAGACCAGGAATGTCAGGGAGTCCAACCACATGACAACCCAGAGGTGAGGCGTGCTGTACAAGTGACAGTGCTGCTTGAACAGTGATGCTAGTAGTTTAACGTTTGAATGTTGGTGACTTGATGCCCCCGCGTCTGCATTGAGGCAAGAGGCGGGCAATCGCAGTACGTCGCCAGGATGTTGCAGTGCGACGGGACGTACCTTGGACGGGACGTACCTTGGACGGGAAGAAGAGGGCGTTCTTGAAGTCCTTGAGCTGCACGGAGATGAGGAAGGTGCCGAAGAACAGGATGATGGACATGAGGAACACGTCAGGGATGTAGTACTTGCCGGAGCAGCCGCGGCCGAACATGGTGCCGTTGTGTTGCTGCAACATCGAGACATCACACGTCTGTAGTAGTGCGCACGCGAGCATCTCACTGCCAGATGGCCATACTCGCCACCCCACACAGATTACCAAAAAGGAAAAAAAAAATTGTTGTCTGTAAAGTCGGTTTACGGACGATAGTATAACGTGACGTCATAAAACATTGATGAAATTATTGCATACTTTTATGAATAAATTGAATCATTTTTATTGAATTATCACCATTTTGTATGGATACAAAGAAGGAGTGGAATGAAATCTACAATTTAATTGATAAATTTACTTTTATTCGCACTCATTAATTCAAATATGTTTATTACTTTAACGAAGAGATTATTTTAACTATAACTTTTATACATGTTTTTCTATTTAACTTCTTCCAATCTGTGTTATTCTGTTAAGGATAGGACGATGATAGGAAAAGTAGGAAACGAATGGAAGTGTTTCAAGTTTAATGTTCCTCGAAAAAGTCGAATCGATGGTTGTTCCAATCGAGTGGAAGAGAGACAGATGCGGCGCAAGCGTACAATGAGCGTAACGAGAAATTTTTTCGTGCGTGCAGCCGGCGTTCGATTTATTAGACGTTGTCACGTCAAAAAAAAAAAGACATGCTATAAAATAACACGCACGAAATGAACTAAGAAATGTGTGAACAAGTTCTCGCAGCCTCGACCGGACATCAACTGGCTCACCTGGCACTCCTCGTCGGACAGAGTGAACCACGAGATGTTGCGAGGTGACTCGTCGCCGCCAGGGACGCAGTAGCACTCCACCGCACTGCCCGTGTCCACGGGGTAGTCTCTGCCTATGTGCAGCACGTTCTCCACAGCCTGCCAACACGACGGACCACGTGGATTAGCTTCGGAGGAGTGATTTATCACTAAGTAAGTATAAAAACTTAATTTACCACACTTTCACCCCATCAGCGGTCGAATTTCGAGAATATGTTAAAACATACGAGTTCTATTACTATGTACGTAAGCTTCGGAACTATGAGTGATTATTTTAAAATCATATTTACCCCTTTTTTTTCAACCCCTTAGGGGTGCGCAGAGGCGAAAATCTGTAGAATTCCCGTTTATCATTACCATTTTACAGTTACGATATGGCAAATGGAACTGAGCCTCCTCAGACGGAGGGCTTTCTGATTCCAGGGGGGCTGGGGGCCCATGGGGTTGGGAATATCTACTTATAATATATAACCTAGTGTTCAGGTTACCGAGAGACCCTATTACTAAAACACGTCAAGACGGTACAAATATGTAAACAAACAGACAAAAAAAACTATATTTTTGGGTTTTACGTAATTTCAAAAGCCATTTCCATTTTTTTTTTCATAAATTATCCAAATTAGGCAAATTTTTTTATCTTGAACAGTTTTATTATTGCTGCCGATATATTCCTATGGTATAACATATTTCACTGTTTTTTTGCGGTGTGTAACATGAGCACCAGTGAAAAGCGAGCTGCGCGCGCACTGGTGGAGGCAGGCCTACCTTGTAGATGAAGATGAGAGCGATGAGCGTGGCGAAGTTCTCCTCGGTGAAGCGGGTGATGTAGCAGACGAAGGCGCTGGCGTCAACGGCCACCAGGATCAGCAGGATGATCCCGATCCACACGCCGATCCACAGCCGGAACGACAAGTACTCCCAGTCGCGCTGCCTGCGAACCCGGGACACGACCCTGGCACCGACCTAGAGAGTACGTGTTGATGGCTTAAGGGGCCCGCCTACCTGGTCACACAGACGGTGTGCATAGCCAGTAGCGGATCCAGAGGGGGGGCTAAGGGGCTCAAGCCCCCCCCCCCAAAAGCATCTGGGTCCACTATTGTTTTAGTGTTTGCCTTGATAAAGCATAGCCTCAGCTGGGTCAAGCCCCTCCCAAACCAAAATCCTGGATCCCCCACTGTGCAGAGCTTCAGGAAAAACAACGCGATTTCTAAACTACTCAAGATATCCGAGTGGAATATGTCTACGAAAAGCATTTAAGAGTTCGCTGAGGCCCGAAAAGTACTTTTAATTTTGGATCATGTTTTTAAACTGTATTTCTAGAAGAGTTAAAATGGCTAAAACGCATGTTTTGAGAGTAATTTTTAGGCGTAAAACAACCAGTAGGTACAGATTATTAAAAGCACTTAAGGGACTTGCATTACACCTTTATCTTCAATTATCGGCCATATAATGTTACGGTCACCGCTCAAATTTCACAGTTATCCTGTGACGACGAGAAGACTACGCGTCAATTCAGAGCCTTGCGCTTAGAAGCGATACCACGCTATAAATACCATCGAGCATCGCACTTATCATCCCGCCTCACTAACACACACACACCCCTGACGAGGCGGGGCCCTTTTAATGGGCCCGCCTCGTCAGGGGTATATGTGTGTTAGTGAGGCGGGATGATAAGCGCGACGCTCGCTGGTGCTTCTAGCGCGGTGTCTCCTCTGGACTGGCGCGCAGTCTTCTCCCAGTGCATATGAGCGGCGACCGTAACATTATGTGGCGGAGAAATGAAGATAAAGGTGTGATGCAAGTCCCTTGAGTGCTTTCAAGAATCTGTACCGGTTGTTTTACGCCTAAAAATTACTCTGAAAACATGCGTTTTAGCCATTTTAACTCTTCTAAAAATATAGTTTAAAAACCTAATCCAAAATCAAAAGTACTTTTCGGCCCTCAGCGAACTTTTAAATGCTTTTCGTAAGCAGACCCCCACTCGTATATCTTGAGTATTTTCAAAATCACATTGTTTTTTTCTTGAAGCTCCGTGCACTGTGTGAATGATGCAACTGCAAGAGAAAAATTTAAAGTATAAATGCACTCGTCTTACAAGTTTCAAATATTAAACTTCATTTACTGTAGAAATAATTACTTTTGTTTATACAAAAAACATATTTACGAAAAAAAATTCAATTAACGTATTTATATATTAATAAGAAATATAGGATCATTTTAAAAACAGGGTTTTTTAATTACCAGCCTACTGTTTCTGCTTGTTAAGTTTAATCTCTTAAACTTTTTATTGTGTTATAAATGTGAACAATAAAGTCAGGTACGCCCAGGTGAATGTTCGAACCCACGTCCCGCTGAGGTGTAAAGAGTGCAAGCGGCCAGTAAAAGTGGTATCGGCGGGAATGAATGCCTCTCCGTGCGGTTCGAGACTTTGACAAGATTTATTTTTGTTCGCTTGGCCCCTGATACAGGTCCCAGGATACCAAGCCTGCTTATAGGTTTTTGACAAAAAAATTTATTATGTTCGTGACTTGCGATTTGTGACTCTGACCCCTCTCCTGTGGTCATTTACTCGGAGTTAGAGCTCCTCCTGTT
Source organism: Bacillus rossius redtenbacheri (assembly GCF_032445375.1). Classification (NCBI taxonomy): domain Eukaryota; kingdom Metazoa; phylum Arthropoda; class Insecta; order Phasmatodea; family Bacillidae; genus Bacillus; species Bacillus rossius. Next base: position 12,780,351 of record NC_086344.1, on the reverse strand, counting down.
TTCAGCTAAAATTCAGATCCTTCGGGAGAGTGCAGTGGCGTAGCCGAGGTGGCTGGCGCCGCTGGCCAGACTTGAAAATGGCGGCACCTCTTGGATTAAAAGAGAGCCGGGGGGGGGGGGGGGGAGGAGGAGTTTGGGAAGCCTTCTTTTCACAGACGAGAGAGCCACACCCGAAGTTCCCCGAAGTTCATGCTCGCTTTCTTCCCCCCCCGTTCCATCTCAGTATCTTTAATGTAGCTATCCTAACCAAATCAACCGTCCACAATGTTTTAAAGTATTTATAATGTAGCTAACCTAACCTAAATGACCATTAGTTATCATGAGTTACAATGAACAAAAAAGAAAATAGTGCGTGGAGTCCCTCTGCGCGGAAGAAGTGAAACTTCACTATTTACTTCGCTGCATAGCAAGAATACCACGCGCATGTGCTTGGGATCTGCCGACTCACTCTCTTTCTCTCTCCTACTTTCTACCTTTGTGTATCTTTCTTTCTCTCTCCCTCTTGCGTTGTAATATTGGACGCTACACGTTGCTAACGCTCGCGCTGGCCTGTAACAGGTATACTACGCGCATGCGTTCGAGTGCCACGCATTCACTCTCGCTCTGTCTCTTTCTATTCCCCCTCCCCAGGAGCGTTGAATGTTTAACGGAACAGTGCTTTCATACCCCCTCCATGGTAGCGTTGAACGTTTAACGCAACCTTGTTGGAAGTCGCACTAGAAGTTTCACTTCAAAAAAAGCCCCGAAGATGCACCATCGGGCGTTTGGCTCTCTCGTCTGTGAAAAGAAGGCTTCACGAGCGTGTCCGGCGCGGACGAGGCCACTCACTGGCAGAACTCGTACATGATGGACTCGAAGACCAGCACGGGCCCCGTCGAGCCCAGGATGGTGAGCGGCTGGCCCGAGAAGAAGCCGTAGCCCAGGCCGGACACGAAGCCTGACAGCAGGGACTCCATGGCGGCGATGTTGTTGCCCGTGGCCTGGCCCAGCAGGCCGCCGAACGTGATGATGGGCGACAGGCAGGCGAAGTACAGGAAGATCCACGAGGCCACGCACTGCAGGGCCAGCGCGTCCTTGAAGTCCGACCAGTACCTGGGCACGCACACGCACACACACGCACTGCAGGGCCAGCACGTCCTAGAAGTCCGACCAGTACCTGGGCATGCACACACACACACGCACTGCAGGGCCAGCACGTCCTTGAAGTCCGACCAGTACCTGGGCACGCACACACACACACACGCACTGCAGGGCCAGCGCATCATTGAAGTCCGACCAGTACCTGGGCACGCACACACACACATGCACTGCAGGGCCAGCGCGTCCTTGAAGTCCGACCAGTACCTGGGCACGCACACACACACACACGCACTGCAGGGCCAGCTCGTCCTTGAAGTCCGACCAGTACCTGGGCACGCACATACACACACGCACTGCAGGGCCAGCGCGTCCTTGAAGTCCGACCAGTACCCGGGCACGCACACGCACACACACACGCACTGCAGGGCCAGCTCGTCCTTGAAGTCCAACCAGTACCTGGGCACGCACACACACACGCACGCACTGCAGGGCCAGCGCGTCCTTGAAGTCCAAGCAGTACCTGGGCACGCACACACACACACACACACGCACTGCAGGGCCAGCACGTCCTTGAAGTCCGACCAGTACCTGGGCACGCACACACACACACACACACGCACTGCAGGGCCAGCACGTCCTTGAAGTCCGACCAGTACCTGGGCATGCACACACACACACACATGCACTGCAGGGACAGCGCGTCCTTGAAGTCCGACCAGTACCTGGGCACGCACACACACACACGCACTGCAGGGCCAGCTCGTCCTTGAAGTCCGACCAGTACCTGGGCACGCACATACACACACGCACTGCAGGGCCAGCGCGTCCTTGAAGTCCGACCAGTACCTGGGCACGCACAAACACACACACGCACTGCAGGGCCAGCGCGTCCTTGAAGTCCGACCAGTACCTGGGCATGCACACACACACACATGCACTGCAGGGCCAGCGCGTCCTTGAAGTCCGACCAGTACCTGGGCACGCACACGCACACACACGCACTGCAGGGCCAGCGCGTCATTGAAGTCCGACCAGTACCTGGGCACGCACACACACACACACGCACTGCAGGGCCAGCGCGTCATTGAAGTCCGACCAGTACCTGGGCACGCACACACACACACATGCACTGCAGGGACAGCGCGTCATTGAAGTCCGACCAGTACCTGGGCACGCACACGCACACACGCGCACTGCAGGGCCAGCACGTCCTTGAAGTCCGACCAGTACCTGGGCATGCACACACACACGCACTGCAGGGCCAGCACGTCCTTGAAGTCCGACCAGTACCTGGGCACGCACACACACACACACGCACTGCAGGGCCAGCTCGTCCTTGAAGTCCGACCAGTACCTGGGCACGCACATACACACACGCACTGCAGGGCCAGCGCGTCCTTGAAATCCGACCAGTACCCGGGCACGCACACGCACACACACACGCACTGCAGGGCCAGCTCGTCCTTGAAGTCCAACCAGTACCCGGGCACGCACACGCACACACACACGCACTGCAGGGCCAGCTCGTCCTTGAAGTCCAACCAGTACCTGGGCACGCACACACACACACACGCACTGCAGGGCCAGCGCGTCCTTGAAGTCCGACCAGTACCTGGGCACACACACACACACACACGCACTGCAGGGCCAGCTCGTCCTTGAAGTCCGACCAGTACCTGGGCACGCACACACACACACACGCACTACAGGGCCAGCGCGTCCTTGAAGTCCGACCAGTACCTGGGCACGCACATACACACACACACACTGCAGGGCCAGCTCGTCCTTGAAGTCCGACCAGTACCTGGGCACGCACATACACACACACGCAGTGCAGGGCCAGCGCGTCCTTGAAGTCCGACCAGTACCTGGGCACGCACACACACACACACGCACTGCAGGGCCAGCGCGTCCTTGAAGTCCGACCAGTACCTGGGCACGCACACACACACACACGCACTGCAGGGCCAGCTCGTCCTTGAAGTCCGACCAGTACCTGGGCACGCACACACACACGCACTGCAGGGCCAGCTCGTCCTTGAAGTCCAACCAGTACCTGGGCACGCACACACACACGCACTGCAGGGCCAGCGCGTCCTTGAAGTCCGACCAGTACCTGGGCACGCACACACACACACGCACTGCAGGGCCAGCACGTCCTTGAAGTCCAACCAGTACCTGGGCACGCACACACACACGCACTGCAGGGCCAGCGCGTCCTTGAAGTCCGACCAGTACCTGGGCACGCACACACTCACACGCGCACGTTACACCGTGTCCGAGGGCGAGCTGACAAGTGCGACTCTTACAGTGGGAACTGAAACCACCATGTTTCGCGCGACACATGACGCTATCTGTTGGGCGGGCCCGTAACTACTAGCAAAAAAAAATAATTGGTCGTCTGTAAAGTCGGTTTACGGACGATAGTTTAACGTGACGTCATAACAAAACAATGATGAAATGATTGCATACTTTTATGAATAAAATTGAATCATTTTTATTTTAATAATAAAAGAATAATTACTTGAAATGATACTAGTAATCAGTTTGTTAAAATGCAAGAATAATTAACCTTTATTGCCGAAATTGTTGTTGTAATAAGAAATGAAAAGCACATTAACTTTTCACTTCACTTTATAAACAGTCGAGTGGAAGAGAGATAGATGCGGCGCAAGCGTACAATGAGCGTAATGGGACACAGTGTAACAGAACAATGTGTTAAACGGGACACTTTTTCGTGCGTGCAGCAGGTGTTCATCGATTTATTAGACGTTGTCACGTTAAAAAAAAAAAAACTTGTGATAGAGGTTTTAGTACAAAGTTTTATGTTAGTAATGTTCATTCATCTAATTGATGACTAATTACTTAGTAAAAGTGATTTCTAATTTTGTTTCCTAACCTAACTAAAACTAAGTGTGTTTGAGAGGGTTCCCGGTTAGGGAGGAAGACTAGGTGCGTCTCAGGCCGAAGCCTATACGCTTGGCACCCTATTGGCTCAAGTTTGGTCAGTCACACTAACAACACTTGATCTTAATGTGTTAAAATTGTCCGTTTCCATGCCACACATGTCTAACTCCAATCTAACGGTGTAAAAAAAAAAGACCACATGATTTTCTTTGAAAAGCTCTGTTGACGATAATTGAAAAACGCGCACTTTGGAAACACGACACGCCGGTTCTAGAACACCGTGTGTTGTGGCGAGAAGGCGATGCCTGGACCAAGTCGCTGGCACTTACCACGGGACCTTCCTCTTGATGTCGTTGACGAGGCCCCCGAACAGCCGGCCGGACCGCACGAGGCCTGACTCCTCGCGAATCTTCTGCTCGTCCTCTTCCTCCGCCTGCTCCTCCTTCTCCGGGGGCCGCTTCCTCTGGTCCTGCGGGCAGTCGCACACCGTCACTGTCACTGCCTGTCACCGCCACCATCTTGTCACCGCCACTGTCTGTTGCTACCACTGCCTGTCGCCGTCTCTGCATGTCACTGTCACTGTCACTGCTTGCCACTGTCTGTCATTGTCACTAAACTCAGCAGGATACGATTGCAGAATACGGTAGGATAAAATCTCATCAGTAGGATATGAACCGTAGAATAAATCACAGGATATGGAAGGATAACATAGCAGGATATGGTAGGATATACATGCCTGGATATGATGCATTTTGCTTCAACTAGATTTGGTTACATCTTTTTTTTTACTCCAACTGCTTTGAATTTCATTTTGCTCGAACTGGTCACGATTGCAGGAATGATCTTGTTTACACTCTACATTTTGAAAGATTCGTCGCCAAGTGGTTCTGCTTTCCACCAACGGTTGTAGCATCATGTAATGTGACTCAAAGGGTTTTAGTGCATTAAAAAGAAAGATGAATAAAATGAATCCACCCAGCCCAATTATCCTTGTGAAATAACAACGCAGGAGTGGAACGTTCGCAACCCTGTTGTGTCATGGTAGCAGAGCGGGGTTCGACCAGGGCACATAGCGGGGCTCACCTGCGAGGGGATGTCCGCCGGCGGCTCTATGCGGATGGCGGGGTCCCACTCGCCAGGAGGCAGCACCGTCACCACGTCCAGGAACTCGTCCATGGCCGCCAGCAGGTGGTTCCTGTTGCGCGCCTTGTAGGCCACGTCGTGGAACACCTCGTCGGACATGAGCGTCGCCATGGCGCGCCCGATCTCGTGGTAGCGGCCGATGCCTCCCTGTGCACCCACATCACATCACACCACGTCATGCCACGTCACATTACATCATGCCACATCACATAATGCCACATCACGTCACTCTGTCTCACGATCAGAGCCGAGATCTCATGTAGTTGATGTAGCGCAGCTTTCGTCATTAAAAATAGTGGATTTCGTCTTTATTGTCATTGAAATTTAACCACATGCAATAAAACTAATAATCAAGCACAATTTATTACTTTAATCACCTGCTTCAACAATTCACGGTAAGACACTTTGAAAACGTGTACAGTAAACAATAATACATTATATTGACGGGATAAAGTTAATAAAAAAAATCTACAACAAAACATGAAATAATATAAAACCAATATGCAATGTTAAAACCCGAAAATTGTTGTACATGTTCATTATTTTTTGTGATGTTTCTCTGCGCGCCTCGTCTGCGTGATATACTGCTTTTATTAACTTTATTTACCTCTCTTTGAAAATACTGTAAACAGAAACGATTTTTTTAGTTTGTACGTAACATTTTAGGGTTTTAAATAAAAAAAATGTAAAGTAAAGATTCATGAAATTAATTGTATATCTTCATAGCTATAATGAGGTAATTGAGGCGTATTTCGCTGCATTTCGGTGTTATGCGGTATAACTGACTTACTTTTCGGTATAATCTTGCATGAACTCAAAATGCCTGCATTCTCATGCAGACTAAATTAGTGGTTTTTAAATGACCAGGGACTTTTACTCTCCTCCATTTCTGGCGAATGTGAAATATCGGGCCAAAAGACAGTAAAATTAAGTAGACTTGTTTGGTTCTTGCCAAGTTCAACAGGAAATGTAATCGCGTGATGGGGCGAGTGGTGGAAAGCGTGGAAGGAAAGGCACTGGCCAGAAACAGACTGGACGAGCTCCACGTCGTTATAATGTAATACAAAATTCCGATAATCTTTTGAGTAAATATTGGTCGAAATCTGACATGAGCCTATATATAATTTAGAAAACAATTTTGCGAACTTAATTAGTCTTCAGTAAAATAAATGTAGTCTTTTTCTGCTCAGATGGAGACTCTGTGTTGCACTTCAAACGACAGTCTGGTGTAATAGCAAGCCACACACAGGCTGCATGATGTTTTTAAACTACACCGAAAATCTCCAACAGGTGATTCTTTTCGAAAAAAAATAGGAAGAAAACACATTTACCACTTTTTCTTTGAAATGATTTTTTAGGGAGTTACCCACTACTCAAAAAAATTAAACTAAAAAAATTATGGATTTTTTTTGACACTAAATAATAAATAGTTGAATAATGCTTCTTAAAAATACGATCTTAGTCCAACTGTGTAAACATTGATGATACTCTCTCCCCTCTCCTGCAGTAAGATAAGAGTAATAAGGCTTTTGAGACGGAGCCAGGATGCAGTGATAGTGTGTACTGACGTTTCGGTAGGCATGCAACTGGCATCTTCAGGGTTGGAGAATAAACTGAGAGCTGGATGGTGGTAAAGTTCTCTAACTTATCCCTGTTGTTCTCTATGTTGACTGTGGTTTCAAATATGTATAGATCTATACAAGGTTAGTAGTGTAGTAAAGTATGTCCGAGCGCTGGGTTCTAGGTGAGGATTGAGAAGATGGGGTCAATGACAGACCTAAGATATCACGGCGGCCATCCTCGATGACCTTGAACTTGACCTATGACCTGAATCTTGACCTTTAACTTTGACCTCAGTCGCCACCGATGATGTTTCCTTGGTTGTTGTAAATTTACTCTGCACACAAGTGAAACAAAGGCTTATATAGTTTACTTACAGCTAGAGCAGTAGCCATAATTCCGTGGAAGGGGTCAAGTATAATGATTAAATCATTTTTTTAGTAAGTTTTCTTTATAGCTAATATTTCAAAGAAAATTTATTGTCACACTGAAATCTCAGGATATATAATACTTTTAGAACTCAAACGTTTACGCAAATAATTTTAAGCGATGATTGTGCCTGAGAAATGGAAACTGAAGAATTTATGATTTAAGTTTTAATTTAATGATTTTCATTACTTTGTTCACAAGACAATTGCTTGTTGTTTTTTGTTAAAAACATGTCTAAAATAGATATATATTAACGTTATTTAATACATGAAACACCCATGTCCAGTTTGTATGAAATACACGTGCGCAAGCCGATATTAAATAAAGGCTACTCGGAATAACAATTCCTGTCGCTTCTGTACTTGAGGTATGTCAGGCTATAATGGGGAGGAAATACATTATTGTAGCCCCCTAAGTATTGCAATAATCCTTCCAGAATAATTTATCTGTAACCTTATTCATCCAAGTTGCGGTAGTATACTCATCCTATAATTTGCCTATTTTTGACGTGAATACGTCTTTAAAATTGCTTCCACAGTGGGAGGCAATTCAATAAACGAATGATAACAAAATTCGCAAGATACAGTTTGATGTTACAGCTACATATCTATCATCTCCATCCAAAATTTAATTACACCACTGGATAGCTAAAGGATCAAAGAATTCGTTACGCTAAGTACGGGGTGGAGGGGGGAAGCGCCACCATTTTGAAGTAATTTTTGCTGCGTTTCGAGATTTCCATTTAGTACAACTTTTGACTCGGAGAAGCTACGACGTTCGTTTGGGTTTTAATCGTCGGCTCTCGATTGCATAATTATGTAAAACATTATTGAAAAATAGTGAACATATATATATATATAGTGTAAAAATATAAAAAAACAGCGTATTTTATATTTTATACAGGAAATAATATCTGTAACGTACACATATTCACGTACAACACACGGCCGTGTCCGTGACACAGCCATACACAATTTTTTATTCTGTTTAAATCTGGAAGGGGGAGTCCGGACGGACGCTACGAACCCCCCCCCCCCCACACACACATGGTTACGTCACGTGACACGGCAATGAAACATGTTAGCTTAGAGCCACGGAAATTTCGCGGATTAATTTAGTCACAAGCTAGAATGCAAACCTCCACACTGTCGCACTGTGTTCATGATTGGACCGCAGTTATCTGGACACGCCCCTCTACGACCGTGAGCCAACGATGTCCAGCTAGGAGAGAAGTAAGCGAATCAGGTAGCGCCAAATAACATGGATAAACATGTTCTCGCTAAGAAATCAACCAATGATGGGAAAGTGAACATGGGTCGAGCACACCTATAACTTTGAATTCTATCCTGAGGCCAGAGGAATCCGCGAGATTTCCGGGACTCTAGTTATGCTCACTCGGGGGCCCAGCAGTATGAACAGGAAGCGAGTCGGCACCGGAACCTCCGTCAGATCCCCCAAGAAGTTGGCCTGGCTCAGTCTGATGAAGGCGGACAGTGTCTTGTCCAAGAAGTCCACTTCCCCGACGAGTATGTTTGACGCTTCTGCCCCAGCAGGGAGTTTCCTCATGAAGTGCATGTTGCCCTGCAGAGAAAACAAAAAGTCAGCAGAAAAAAAAAATTGGTTGTCTGTAAAGTCGGTTAGCGGACGATAGTTTAACGTGACAACGTCATAACAAAACACTGATGAAATGATTGCATACTTTTATGAATAAAATTGAATCATTTTTATTGAATTTTCACTATTTTGTATGGATACAAAGAAGGAGTGAAATGAAATCTACAATTTAATCGATAAATTTACTTTTATTTGCACTCATTAATTCAAATATGTTTATTACTTTAACGAACAGATTATTTTAACCATAACTTTTATACATGTTTGCTATTTAACTTCTTCCAATCTATGTTATTCTGTTAAGGATAGGACGGTGATAGGAAAAGTAGGAAACGAATGGGTAGTGTTTCAAGTTTAATGTGCCTCGAAAAAGTCAAATCGATGGTTGTTCCAATCGAGTGGAAGAGAGATAGATGCGGCGCAAGCGTACAATGAGCGTAACGGGACAACGAGTCATCCTTTTTCGTGCGTGCAGCCGGCGTTCGTCGATTTATTAGACGTTGTCACGTCAAAAATCATTAATTTAACATTAATTTTTAAGTATGATTCAATTTTACAATACAGTTATGTCCATAAATAATGTCCCAGCTATAAATTTTAAATGTGTTGGTTCAAGGTCACAATTGAAGAGTAACTCAAACAGTTTGTGATGAAGCGCACGCGCGAGCACTGCTTTGTTGTACCCTCGCTCGCAGCGCCACCTGCGCAAAATGGCGACTCCTGGTCGAAAAGCGTTCTGTCTTCTGCAATTTGCAAAGATGTAACCTGTAATTTCAGTTTAACGTGCGTTTCTTTTCTTAAAAGTATAAATGTGATCCAGCCGCGTCACGGCGATCTACAGTAACTTTAATGTTTTAGCGTTTATTATCAAGTTAGGTTTGTCTAGGTTCATAGTTTATTTAACGTTATTATATTTCACTTGTGTTACGTGTTCACAATCCAGCCGCGTCACGGCAGTCATCAGTAACAGCTTTGAATATATATACTGTATAGAAGTCGCGAGTGGATAGGATTTACTCTACGTTTTTCAGAAGCGTATGATGAGCAGCTTGGGAACTTCACCGCTGCAGTGCGCTGCCGTAACGCCCTGTATCGTCTTAGTTGTTATTTACACGTTAGAGCGCAGCGCTGTCGCCCGCTGTCATTCCCCCCCCCCCCCCGGGCCACATATCATTCACTGCAGCTCAACGTCGTTCCACAGGAGGGGGAAGGGGTGTTTAAAGAGTTCGACACTTGTCCGCTAGAGACCACCACAAGTCGATGCCCTAGAGATGGTGGCGATTGCAGCGGTGAATTAACCAACTACCTCAAAACCGTATTAGAAATTTTAACCGGGGCTGGCGACTTCTATACAGTATATATATTCAAAGGTAACAGTCACGTCTCGCGGTATATTTTCACGTACATCTAAACGTATTTGCAATCCATCACGAACTTTGACTTATAATTATATGTAATTGCTTTCCTGTTTAAGAACTGTTGATCGTGTACTTTTGACATTTCATATTCAATTTCAGTCGTAACACAAATTTAGTCGCAACTTTTCAGTGCTGCAGTGTTTCGCCGCGGCCTTTAGTTTGTCAGTGCCGGCCTCATGATGGAACGTCTACACGCGTTTGCCGACTAACCTGTTCGCGCGCAACGTCGGTTGTGTTAAACCGACCGTGTAGAGACGGTCTGACAACAGACTCGGCCAGGGTTGGACCAGCAAGTGTATCAGACTTAATAAAGTGCAGTGTCTTTCCAGTCAGTTTCCTTTCATTCCAAGGCGTCCTGGGTGGCCTGAACAGCCCAGGTAGTTTAAACTAACGACCAGGGACGTCGGAACGTTTTCATGAGTGGGGGGGGGGGGGGGGGGGGCGAAAAGATGTATCACACGTCAGTCCTAGAGCGGGGGGGCCGGGGGCCTTCCCCCGGAAAAAATTTGGAATTTTAGATGCAATATTGTGCTATTTAATGAGTTTCCGAACCAAAATATTAAATATACCATTCCAAGAATTTGATGACGTACTATGTATTAAATACTACTCTGACAGTAGATGTAGTACAATTTAAATGAAATACCATCTAGGAATTTGCAATCATTTTACAGTCTATTGACAATCATAAATTTGATTTTCTAATCAATGTGATCACCAATGCAACGTTTGTAACTACTGGTTGAGAAAAATATTGCTAGGACCAAACATTTATTCTGTGAAAAGGACGGGGGCGAAATGCTACTCTCGCCCCGCCCCCCCCCCCATGCATAACAGCACGGGGGCGACTCGCCCCTGCTGCCCCCCCCCCCCCCCCCGTTCCGACGTCCCTGCTAACGACGCACTCCTGCCTGCAGCCACGAGGCCGAACCCCCCTTTTGCCCCCTGAGATCATTTTCATTTTAATACTTATTCAAAAATTAATCAGGCAGCGTGAGTGGCGTCAAGGAATCTGTGTCATCGAAGAACAGGCGATCCACGTGGGAGATTGTCAAACACTCAAAACAGAGGATTTGTTTTTTTAATGCTTGTGTGGTTAACGGCTTTCGCTCACAACCAGAACTATATTATTCGAATCAATATCATATCGTAGCAATCAAATCTCTTAATGTAAATTAACACCCACGTCTTACCCGGGACTCGAACCCAGGACCCCTAGCACCGTAAGCCGGTGTGCATCCGACTACGCTACGGAGGTCGGCAAACAGAGGTATTTGTGAATTTAATCTTCTGTGACTCACCTTGGGCGGACTAGCATCGCCGCTGACGTCGCCCAAGTGGCTGGCGCTCTGGTTGTGTGTGATGGAGGACGAACTGTGGCTGTGCTGGATGTTCCCGTGGTCTGGTGGCTGCTGGGCCACGGAGCTCCCTGCGCGAGACACGGCGTCCATTAGAGACACTGCTCGTCTTTACCGCGACGCCATCTTGCTTTCAGAACATTTCATTCCATAACGGTTACCATGGGCGTCGCAACCGGAAGGGGGGGGGGACGTGGGGGACACGTCCCCCCCAATAATAAAAAGTCTTCAATTTCGTCCCCTCCAATTAATACATATATTTAGTTTCGTAGTAATATTAAAAATATGATTTCTATGATATAACCCATATGTTGCGCATGGTGAATTTAGTCCAATCGTGGTAATGTGAGCACTGTGTTTTTACAAATTTGTTCTCTGAAAATATTTTTTGAAAAAAATAAATTATATATGGCAACCAACTATAATTAGAATATTTAGGAAAGAAAAATGCTTAAAAACCACCTTTTTGCACCTTCAAACCCCAAATTTTCCCGGGGGAGGACCCCCAGACCCCCCGCTTTTTTTTTTCTTCAGGGAATGGATATTCCTCAACAACTAAATCATTTGCAGTCCCCCCCCCCCCCCAAAAAATATATCCTTGCGACGCCCATGACGGTTACGCATCGTTTAGTTTCGAAAATTTTGCTTTTGTTTTCAAGCAGCCATCACACACATTGAACCATGTCATAGTGTACATTGACAGCAATTTTTACAAATAGATAACTATATTGATATATTATTATAGGTCAGTTCAATTTAAATTTAATTAATAATTAAAGATATTTAATGATAAAACTCTAATTAATTATTTACATTTTAATTATACGTTATTATATTAGATATTTACATTATAGTGTTCTATTTTTGTATACTAATATATATTTTTTATTATTTAATATTAAAAAAATTAATTTACTTACATCTATTTTACATTAAAACATTTATAAATTATAAATTAAGATCATCGATAATATTAACCAAAATACAGTTAAATGTCTAATTGAATTCTCATCATACAAATATTAAAACTGGATGTGTATTATGGAATTTAAATTTTAATACAAAATAATTCCTAACCTCACTTTTTCATTACTTATCCAGTAATCCCCAAAATATTAATTCAATACTTAACACCAATCACTTCACAGGGAAAATTTTTTTGTAGCAGCCAATCACTAATAACTTCAGGCACTGCGTTAAATTATATAGTTTGCTTTGACGAAGACGAAATTAGAAAATGTTAACGAAAACAATTAATTATTGCCTTAAAACTATTGAAACCATGATGGTGTCAAAAATTGCATACCTATCTCACGTAACTGAAACATATAATAAATGCAAAAATTGTGATTAAGTTTATTATTTGTATTTCAACTGAATACTAAAGCAAAAAAATTCAAATATTAATTTAAAACATATTAATTAAATTAATCGAATCCAATATTTTTAAAAAATGGCTAGAATTGGTATTTTAGTTATGTTTGATGCACAGTTTACAATCTGTTACCTACTTGAGCTCGAACATTCTCCTTGCTGTCCACAGCGTATGTGGGCATACAATTGCGCCATTCCAACATTAAAAAATAAATAATGTTTTGATATCAGCTGCAATTGAAGTCATTGAATACCACACACAACAGTCTTAGAATTATTTGAAATAAAAAATATAATAATGAAATATTTTCTGAAGAAGAGATTACTTAAAAAAAATTATAACTATTCTTATTTTGGAAACATACATTTTAATCACTTATGTGTATCTGTAACCAAAATGTTCAAAAAAAATATATATTCTGCAACTTGCTAATCATCACTATCAAATCTAATGGACATGTTAATGGTGTACACAGAATATAGATAGTTATTAATTTTATATCAGCATAATATAACTACTTTGCTTGATTTCTCCTCAAAATATTAATCAATCAGAGAAAAAAAAACAATTTATTAAAGTTTCTTAAAATATTAAATATTTTTCAAAGGTACCTCAAAAAGGGTTATTTAGTTCTCAGTTACCACTTGGAACAAGTCAGAATACTCATTAAAAAAAACATTCATCTTGCATGCAGATACAACACAAAACATGCAACGGATGCAATGGAAGGTTCTAATGCGATAATTAGCTATGCAGTTTTTTTCCTTCATCATGCAACTTATCAAACAAATGCCAACTTCGAGTACACTCATTTTTTTTGCGCGATAATTTTATCATAAATATTTAAAAAAAAAATGTTTATGTTAGTTTATAATTTTACCCCTTTTTTTTATCATGGATTTGGCCAATCACAAACGAATTTCTCAAATCGTGAACAGTAACAGAAAATTAAGATGGATTTAAATGAGTAAAGACCAAGCATGACAGTTGTGACGTCGTTGCAAACAAAGCACGTACAAGCGCACGGAAAAGACGCGAGAAAGTTGCGAAGTGGCCAGTCTTGTTTGGTAAGCCGTCACCACGGACGGGAAAGCCTAAGATGTACATCAAGTTCTGTCCCTGCCCGAACACGCCCGAATATTCACCTTCGGCCAACCTCGGGTTTATTTATACATATATTTATATTTCTCTGTTTATTTTAATGTAGCTATACTAACCTAACTAACCGTCCATAGTGTCTGAAAGTGTTTTAATGTAGAGCTAACCTAACCGACCACTTTTAATATTTGAATCCATTTTTTCCCTGCGCAAAAATGAAACAAATCCCGAGGTTGGCCAAAGGTGAATATTCGGGCGTGTTCGGGCAGGGACAGAACTTGATGGATATCTTAGGCTTCTCCACCACGGACACGCATGCAGGAAGGCGAGGCGAACGAGCATCGGGCAGGCTCGGGCAGGCTCGGGCAGGCTCGGGCAGGCTCGGGCAGGCTCGGGCAGGCGAGACGAACGCGCAGGAGAAAGAGAAAGGGGGGTTTACCAGGTCCAGGCACGGAAAGGAAACGACCAAAGTCTGACGCCGACTTGTGGGTGACGGGCGTAGACGCCTGCAGAGGCGCCGAGGGGGGTGACTCGTCCACTGCAGGGGAGGAGAAGTCACCTCAGTCACACACTCTACAGTTGCGCTACAGGGAGAAGTCACCTCGGTCACACACTCTACAGTTGCGCGCCCGTGCGACACTGGGCCATGCGCCGCCGCGTGTAGCAGCCGGCCACAACATCGCCTTCGGGATAACATCTCTCCGGGAATTATCTTTGAAATATTTCTGCAATGGGAGTGCATGACTTGATGTAAGCTATTGGACATACGCCATTGCTAAGCACTTTTTTCTGTAGAAGAAAACTAAAAAAATACCCAAAAGACAAAAAACACAAATTAAGCAAAAAAATTGCTGTTTTCAACAGGATATAAACGCCATATAATATTCCATAACAGGAATATGGTCAACAAACAAAGAAAAACAAAGAAAAATGGACTAAGAGAACAAAAAAAAAAACCACAAATGATGTCAGCACAAAAATATTGAACCCAATTGGGTATTTTTTTTAGTTTTCTTCTACAGAAAAAGTGCTTAGCAATGGCGTATGTCCAAAAGCTTACATCAAGTCATCTCTCCGGGAATCAAATTGCAACATGCTCTTTACTCATGAGTACAGTCAATAGTCAATGTCTTTCCCCCCCACAATATTTAGCCTTTAAACTATTGGAATACAACACCAACGATTCAAATTCTCACACATCCGTCGGAATAAAAGACAACATTAATTGTAGGACGACACAAAAAAAATTCTACTGCATATGAAAAGATTTCAAGTTAAAATGAAGCAGAGTATAATATAAAATCCAAGAAGACAATATTAAATTAACTTTAATTCAAGCTGGAATACAAGACGACCTAAAATACAAAAAAATAAAATAATCCTAATAAATTTCGAAGTAGGATATATTACGCTCCTAAGTAAAATATTACTCCAAATTTAATACCTTCTTAAATGTGATCCCAGCCAAAACTATTTTACTGAATTTCAGCTAAAAAATAATTTAAAGTATTTTGCTTGATTTTGAGTGCTATTCTTTTCATTGACCATAAACTATAGTTTTGATATTCATTATAAAGTTTTGATTTCATAATTTATTGGATAATGTACAAATGGTTAACTATATGTAAATATACACTGAATAAACTGGAGAAAAGATTATGCAATAAAAGCAGGACTAGATTTTCAAATATGAAAAATAAACAGATTCGGCTTAAATAAATACCAGATTTGACTCATTACAAAAACTTTTATTCGCAGTTAATTTACCTTCATTACATTAATTATTATAGAAACTGCTACCGTAAAGTTTAAGATATTTATATCCTAAACAAGTGTAAATTATATTTCGAAACTGTGGGATGGTAAAAAACAAATGAAATGGAAATAAAATGACAAAATGAAATGAATTTTTGTAAGTTGGATATTGTGTGAGCTCTTCAGGCATATTTCAAAGAAATATTTACTACCCATTGTAGCCGTAACCAAAGTGCGTCATCCGAAATTTTTTTATATAGTTTTAGTTTCGTGGTTCATATACCCCAAAACCATAGTAAACTCAAAAGTTTATAAACAATTACATATATATCACAATTTTATGAACACGATAACTGCCGTAATGTTTCACAAATCACTTCTGAACTGATACATAAAATCTAGGAGTGGAAAATCTTGGCTTAGTTCATTCATGGACAATATCCAACCAAAGGGATATAAATGGGGAAGGTCTTTTGAATAACAGAAAAATCACTGTCTGTAACTCCCATTTATTATACGTATTATAACTGGTAGGAGTAATACCAAAAACATTTGCCTAAAAACATTTTTGATACGATCAACCATAACTGAAAGGGGTTGAAAAAAACAAGAGTTGGAGGACAAAAAAAAAATCATAACTCCCTTAGTAGGCACACTATCAAATCCGTTTGAATTATTTGTAAATGGTACATTTTTTATCCAAAACATTTGTCTACAACAATTCTTTATAAAAGAACCATTGCAGAAGATTAAAAACAAGGGTAGAATAAAAAAAAATTCAGTAATTCCGTACCATGTACAAACACTATTAAATCCATTCTAATTTATTGCAAAACCATAAATTTTATCTACGACTTTCGTCTGGAATTTTTTTTATACGACCAATTATTACTGCAAGGGATGAAAATAACAAGGTTTAAAAGTTAACTGTCAAATGTAAATGTAGCTGCATGGAAATTGAGAAAATGCTTAATCGATAATTTTGTAATATTGGAGAACATAAATATGTTATGCACACTAGGTTCTTAAAATGTTCCAGAAGTTTATGGAAGTTACCAAAATATCTTCAGAAGAAATAGGTACTTCGAAATCTACCTACGCCTGAAGGGTGTGCTGAAAGGGATTTTTTTTTCTGATATGGTGTACTAATGTTCCTATTTGGATTTTCTGGAATAAAAATGCGTCGGCTTTTTTATCCGTAAATTCTGATTAAAGTATGCTGAATGTTGTTTGTAAAGGCAGTAATGTGACTAATCCAGAACATTTTTTTAATTTAAACATATGTTCAGTTTTAAATATTTGTACTTAATCTCATAACTTCGAATGTCCACGTTTCATAAACCGTTTCGTTATGGCGAAGGGAATTGATGGTACACCAAACTAAATAGAATTTACTAATCAAGCTTTAGGAACAGTCGAAAACTATCATTAAATAACTTACAAGTGACTGCCACAGACATAAGCTATCTTAGATTCTCAAGAGAACGGAACTATCAGACACAAAGAAGCTGATAGCGGAAAGGTTCTCATTAACAACATTTTCATGGAAACTTTACGAGAAAAGCGAACATATTGCTGTTCAACCAGAAATACTTGAATATATATATTTTTTAAATGAAAATTATCGCACGCTTTGTTTGAATTCTTTATACTTATACAAATGTATAAATTATCAATTTAAAAATAATTCAATGTATCTGATCGAACTTCAAAATAGCGCAGAATTGTGGTAATGTGTGAGCAGGATTTGATTAGACGGTAACTAAATAAAACCTGGCAACATTAGTGGTTTGCCACAGAATTTATGTATGGAGTCCACTTAAAATAATTAATAATTATGCTTTATATAGTATTATTAATTACTTAGAAGACACTATTTATCTCACATATCTAACTACTGACGCGTTTTTGTCAAAGGATAAGTTTAATCAGCAAAGTAAAACAAAATCAGGTACTGACATTGCCAAAGTTACAAACTACTTTCTAGATAAAATGCGTGAAATTTAGTTACTCAAATATATAGGAATCAAACCGGGCATGAAATTGTTAGACACGCTATTTTTTAATGACGCATAATTGTTCAGTAAGCTTTAATCCTGATTGTCATGATGAAGATGACTGCATTCATGTTCTCGTGCTAGATTGCAAAAAGGGGTTTAGGAGTGACACTGTACATAAAACACATAAACACGAACAGCAAGTGGAAGTTTCAACAAAAACACTCACGCCGGTATTCCAAGACACAAAAATACAGGTTTAGGTAGTGTTGAATATGCTACACCTGTATTCATAGTGCACAAAACCGCTCACAAACACTTAACACAGGTCACGGCAAGTCCCTTGTTTTAAGAGAACGGATTTGTGGTGTCCTATCCGTAGAGACCTGAAAAATTCGCGGGTTCATTTCGTGTTATGCTAAAATTCAAATGATTATACTTTAGTGCTACTTCTGTCATTGGTTCACTGTTAATCTGGAGGAATGAGGGCCAATTAGAGATACTCATTCATAGAAGTGTCGAATCACAGGCCACCCAGTCGAGACGACTCACAAGTCAGCAGCCAATGAACAGTTGGCATTTGCCCGAGTGTGTAGAGGATATTGTAGTCTACCCTGGAGGTCATTGAACCCGCGAATTTTTCCGGTCTCTACCTATCCGTGACCTATTTGTTGCCCAAACTTCCGCACATGCGCAGAGCTTCACTTTTTCGGCGATTTCGTCCAGATGGCGGGGTCCGCGTCTGGCGCCATTAACCCGTACATAGTCACTTTCGTGATCGTCGAAGGGGCGTACCAAGCGTGTTGGTGTGCCAAATAAAACTTTGTGGTAGCGAAACTATCCTGGAATACGTTTCGTACACTTCAATGGTCACAACAAGAAATAATCGCAACTTAAAAAAAAAAGTACGAGAGAAAATATTAGAAAGGCAGTTCCATTTTTATGCGATCTCAAGTATTTTTGCCTTAAAACAATTTACATCGATGGAGGCGAAACGTCGGCTAGAATGCGTTGGAACCAGTTTTCTAGCCTCGCGCAGGGAACCGCTTATTAAAAGGTCTGCCGATCTGTTTCCCTTACTGGGATTCGATTTGGACACGTTCTGGAATACGACCCGCGAGTTAAGGTTACGGTTGTATCCCAACAAGGCAGTGCTTATTCGCTACCTTACCAGAATGAGAACTTCTTGGAATACCGCTCTTATAGTGTATCTGATTTCAACTTAGTGGATCTGACAAGAAAAATAAAAAAAAAAAAACAAGAAAGACAAGAGGTACAAAAATAAGGTTGCATGAATGCATAATAAAAAAAACCACACTGGTGCAGAAGAGGAAGGGGAAGACTTATTTTCACAGACGAGAGAGCCAAACGCCCGATCGTGCATCTTCTGTTTTTTTTTTGTTCATTGTAACTCATGATAACTAATGGTCAATTAGGTTAGGTTAGCTACATTATAAATACTTTAAACCATTGTGGACGGTTGATTTGGTTAGGATAGCTGCATTAAAGATACTGTGAAATCATGTAAACGTTTTCCTAGCCCTGGATAGCTACTTATTAAAAAGTTATTTGCTAAGCAAACATAAAATGATTTTACAGTATTTTTAATGTAGCTATACTTACCTAATATAACCAACCATCCACAATGTTTTAAAGAAATTATAATGTAGCTAACCTATCCTAATCTACCGCAAAATTTAATGCCACACCGGTTTATACAATGAGATAGAACGGCAAAATAAGCGAGCATGAACTTCGGGGAACATCGGGTGTGGCTCTCTCGTCTGTGAAATGAAGGCTTCCCAAGAGGAAACAAAGAGAGTAGTAATACCCGACTGCAAACCTTGCGCTACTTGGCACATGGGGAACCAGGCTGTGAAGCCTACCACTTGCGGGGTGAAGTCAGCTGGGAAACACACCACAGCGCATCTGTTACAACACAAGTATCTGGACAACTGTGGACACTTCCTGGCACATCTCTGCCCACTCGTGCCACGAGCCACGCCTGACGCAAGCTTCAACTCTTCGATATTCATGCGACTACTTGACACGCGGGTAGCTGCGATATACTACACTAGATTTCAACACAAAAGGCAAAAAAATAAAGGAAGTAGCTTGGCTTCTGGGTTGTAGCCGTCTCCTTGGCAAATAATTCACCAACGTTTCGGTCGACTACTGGTTACCTACTGGTAACTGCTCCCTGATGATGGCGACTGCAATGTCGACCGAAACGTTGGTGAATTATTTGCCAAGGACACGGCTACAACCCAGAAGCCAAGCTACTTCAGACAACGGCCGTGAAAGCCTGCGAACATTATTAATCCAACGAAGGGGTTCATCAGCTACTAGCAAACCTTATTGTGTAAAGCACATTTTAAGGAGGCTGCAGTGGACATCAATAGTTCACACATTTATTGGCTGCACGAATATATGCGATCCAAATCGCATTCCATTACATCTGGTTCGGGTTTTCTTTACTTCCATTCAACTGAAAGTTTTTGTTTTTTAAAATGACAGCAAACATTCTTTAAGCAAGGAAGCCACAAAGGAAAGAGAATGAAAAGTTTCTTCTCTGCCTCGATCACATGAAGTCCTTGTCCAGAGGTTTCTGCACGTTACTGCGTAAATAACCAACTATTGGCATAAGCCCTGTTCGTTACAATGTACATTTTTAGACAGGTACCATTTTAACTAGCCATAGTCATGATTTTGGTTTTATAAATTCCGTTTATACAACGGAAGAGTAGTACAGATGGCACGCGCCAAAATACAAAACATGAGAACACTAGATATATAAAATTTACAATAGAACATTACATACACGCGGCGATGCCATCGTCATGGCATAGACAGCTGGGCCGAAACAGTACTCGAGCATAGTGGAGTGTTCGACAGCAACTTGCATGGGGACGGGGGAACCAAAAAGACACTCTCTGATCGATGTCTGAGCCGGCGGGCTTACCCACGCGCGAAGCTTGGTCAGAGTGGCTCTAGCCTCCAGGTGCTATCTACACGGCGAGGTACAGCACAACAGCAACAACAACTTGGATGGTGGTGGAGCCACTACGCTTGTTCAGATCGGAGCCAGTGCATTGGGGGGAGGAAGAGGAGTAGGAGAGTGTACACTGTTCTCTCTGCTCGCTGCTGGAGGAGTTTTGGGGGTGTCAGGCTGTACCTGGAACCGTCAGATAGGGGCCTTTGTTATCCTGCACCTGCAGCAGAGCCGTCTCCGCGGTGGGACAGCTGGAGCTGCGGCACACGGACTGCTCTGCGCTAGCCTGCGAGGCTGGCACAGACACTTCCAGCACAGACCGCTCCTCACCGGGTCCACAACCACACCACCACCACCACGGGCCCAACTCCCCCGAGGGAGATCGAGCACGTGACGGTATCATGGACCCCCAGGCTGGTCTTTCCCTTCCCTTGGCGAGGTCCAAAAACCCGCTCACACCATAAACGTCCCATGTTAGAGAGTCCCATTCCGCCGGGCCCAACTCCCCCGATGGAGACCAGGCACGTGATGGGATCATGGGCCCACAGGCTGGCCTTTCCCTTCCCTTGGCGAGGTCCAAAAACCCGCTCACACCATAAACGTCCCATGTTAGAGAGTCCCATTCCGCCGGGCCCAACTCCCCCGATGGAGACCAGGCACGTGATGGGATCATGGGCCCACAGGCTGGCCTTTCCCTTCCCTTGGCGAGGTCCAAAAACCCGCTCACACCATAAACGTCCCATGTTAGAGAGTCCCATTCCGCCGGGCCCAACTCCCCCGATGGAGACCAGGCACGTGATGGGATCATGGGCCCACAGGCTGGCCTTTCCCTTCCCTTGGCGAGGTCCAAAAACCCGCTCACACCATAAACGTCCCATGTTAGAGAGTCCCATTCCGCCGGGCCCAACTCCCCCGATGGAGACCAGGCACGTGATGGGATCATGGGCCCACAGGCTGGCCTTTCCCTTCCCTTGGCGAGGTCCAAAAACCCGCTCACACCATAAACGTCCCATGTTAGAGAGTCCCATTCCGCCGGGCCCAACTCCCCCGATGGAGACCAGGCACGTGATGGGATCATGGGCCCACAGGCTGGCCTTTCCCTTCCCTTGGCGAGGTCCAAAAACCCGCTCACACCATAAACGTCCCATGTTAGAGAGTCCCATTCCGCCGGGCCCAACTCCCCCGATGGAGACCAGGCACGTGATGGGATCATGGGCCCACAGGCTGGCCTTTCCCTTCCCTTGGCGAGGTCCAAAAACCCGCTCACACCATAAACGTCCCATGTTAGAGAGTCCCATTCCGCCGGGCCCAACTCCCCCGATGGAGACCAGGCACGTGATGGAATCATGGGCCCACAGGCTGGCCTTTCCCTTCCTTTGGTGAGGTCCAGAAACCCCGATCACTGACGTCGGAGACGTGTTCCGCCTTCCGTCAATGGTCTCCAAAAGTGATGTACGATTTGCCGGTGGAATTGCCAACTAAGATCTCATCATACGAGCTTTTGCACACTCTTGGTACTCCGACAGATAAACCCTTTCTACATGTATTTTTTTTTGGGATTCCAGACTCTGAATATTTATCTTAATATGCTGGTCACAACTGCATTGAAAATAAAGACTACAATGGGATGTAAGATTTTATAAACTCAATAGTTTTTTTTTCTGTCTGGCACAAGTTTTAAAAGTCAGTGCAAGCAGAGCTAAAACATGTTTTACTTCGAGATTGGTGCACTTTGAAATAGTTATGATAAAAATTAAAGACTATGTCGTTTATGGGGAACTTTCAAAATGTAGTCTTTCAAGGAGGCACGTATTAGTTGGTTGGCCAGATATGAATCATTCCTATAAACGTTTTGTGTGACTATCATCATATCTTTATTATCGTTTGTACAGGTGTCAGTCAGGAGTTCTCGAGGTCAAGACGCACTTCCAGCATGCATGCTCTTAGAACTAGTTAGTTTGTAAACGGTTCCCCAATCAGCCTTTCACCATCAGGTGAGGACCTTGTCTTGTTTACAACCTCTAAAAATTTTAATGTCAACACTTATGTTTTGTGTAATAATGTCATGTTACAATCACCAATCAAAAACATTATCTCTTTTGGTAGCTAAACCTATGATCAACTAAACATGGTTGAGGATTCCGGTGAGTTGGGAACCATGACAATTTTTTTGACGTGAATACTGGCAGAGTTGAACTTCCCTCAGCTTGCGTGAAGTAACCGACACGTTCTCTCAGCCAAGCTTACAGTGCCCACGTAGCATACCTTCAAGTACCATTAGGAAGCTTTCGCTCCCACAATCACATGGTCAGTAGCCATGCACTAGCTTGCATTATGTGCAACGATTGGAAGCGTCTCAAGCAATCACCTCCCACCGGCATATTCATATCCAGAATGTTTTGCACGTGAAAATCCTGGCAAACTTTCCAAAGAACGGGCTTGTTTCTCCGAGTACCTACTCCAACAAACTATAACTATATAGTTTGTAGTTACCTGTGTGAAATAAACAACTATTTCTTCTCTGCGATTATAGGATCTGCCCTGATCTTCAATATTAGAGTGCAATAGAAGCGCACACAAATGAAGAAGAGAGGGGGGTATCGAGTGACTCTTGAAGTCTCACTAACAAACCCAAAACATTGCGATTTTATTGATTAAGTTCGCTATTTATTGAAATTTTGAACAGTTTTTTTTTTAACATCCAAAGTCTGCAATTTGGGTCAAGTGTAGAAAAAGGTTTTTGACTGTCTTTGGTCTACACAACCCTGCATGCTCCACCAAACTGCAATGCATAAAGTCTTGCAGAGATAGTATCTAAGCCCTGGAATTCAAATAATTAGGATGAATAACTCAAAATTAAAGTTACTTAAAATTATTTTTTTAATAATTCAAGAGTATGGTGATTAATCCTCCTAAATATTTCATGTTTCCTTTCAGCACAAATTTCAGTGTTCCTGCAACTTTACAGAATCGTGTCTCAGAAACTAGTGGACGGGTGTTCACACTGTTGTAAGACGGTCTGTTACAGCAGTACTTACTCTTGGAAGAGGAGTAGTTGCGACCTATCTCGGCCAGGGAGCGGATGATGGGCAGGCGAGACATGTTGTGAGAGCTATTCTCCTTGCGTCGCTCGTGCTGGTGTCTGTGGCGGCGCAGCAAGGCCTCCTTCACCTGCATCAGCACCAACAGCCATAGAGTCAGTACAGATGTAGAGTGGTTCACATTGCGCTGCTAATTAGACAGAGGCTGAACATAAGTAATTAATTTATTTCACATGTTTTTAATATTTGATTTCTTGATTTTCTGTGTTATTTTTATATTATGGTTTTCTTTACCTGGAATAAAACGTCTGTTTCCCACCATTAATTTTTCGGGTGTTAATTTATGATGTTGACTGATCAAGTTAGCATGTGTCACGTGCCTGCTAGATGTGCCATCTCTAGAATATTCGCTGTCAACAAGACACAAATCTCTAAGAAGAATTTTTTTTTTTGCAAAAGATCACTTGCCAAAAGCCTGCTTAGTATCATGTTTTGATCATGCATTTTTTTCTGGGAATTAATAAAGTTACATTTAAATTGTTCTAAAGGTATAACTCAAAGCATGTATAATATGATGAGGCATGTCTGTATGAAGATAAAGAGGACGGGACACTCTCTCTAGATCCAAACACGGAATCAGGGCCCGGTACAGAGGAGAACTGACCGCGTGAAACGAGAGGGACACAAGAACAGCCCGAGAAATACTTCTACAATCATCAGATACCTGGGAGTTAACCTGCTGGGGGAAGACCCTGGTCGTTGCTGTAGCCTGCACTGGGGTCTACAAAAGTATCACGGGGAACTCTGAAGCCTCAAGGCCTCACAGTGCATGATGTGGGAGGCGGTGCTCAGATCTCGCATGTGCAGAAACCTAGGAGTGATCCCGCTGAGGATAGACCCTGCAGCCTGCTCTGAGGTGTCTCCACGAGTGTCACGGGGAACTCCGAAACCTCAAGGCTGCACTGTGCATGGGAGGCGGTGCTCAGATCTCACATGTGCAGATACCTAGGAGTGCTATCGCTGAGGATAGACCCTGTAGCCTGCACTGGGGTCTACACAAGTATCACGGGGAACTCTGAAACCTCAAGGCTGCACTGTGCATGGGAGACGGTGCTTATATCTCGCATGTGCAGATACCTAGGAGTTCTACCGCTGAGGATAGACCCTGTGGCCTGCACTGGGGTGTCTACACAAGTATCACGGGGAGCTCTGAAGCCTCAAGGCTTCACTGTGCATGGGAGGCGGTGCTCAGATCTCGCATGTGTAGATACCTATGAGTGATCCCGCTGATGAAAGACCCTGTAGCCTGCACTGGGGGTCTACATAGGTATCATGGGGAACTCTGAAGCCTCAAGACTGCACTGTGCATGGGAGGCGGTACTCAGATCTCGCACGTGCAGATGCCCGGGAGTGACCCTGCTGAAGATAGACCCTGTAGCCTGCACTGGGGTGTCTCCACAAGTGTCACGGGGAACTCTGAAGTCTCAAGGGGCTGCACCGTGCACAGGGGGTGAGAGAGAG
The DNA here is from genome assembly GCF_032445375.1 of Bacillus rossius redtenbacheri. NCBI lineage: Eukaryota > Metazoa > Arthropoda > Insecta > Phasmatodea > Bacillidae > Bacillus > Bacillus rossius. The sequence goes on along the minus strand of NC_086344.1, from coordinate 12,755,063 downwards.
AGAGAGAGAGAGAGGTGGTGCTCGCCTTGTCGCGCAGCTCGGAGGCCACCATGCTGGCGGTCACCATGTGCTCCAGCACCAGGTCGGCCACTTGCTCCAGGGATGCGGCCTCCAGGTCCAGCATCACGGCCCCGTTGAGCAGCAGGCTGCGCAGCTCGAGCAGCGAGTGCAGCGACAGCGTGGCCACGTGTGGCTTGGACCAGCGGTTGCCTCCCTCCTCCACGTCCTCCTCGAACTTCACCCACCTGCGACCATCGGCCACTCGCCCTCAACGGCTGCTACCTTACCAACTGCTGCTCAACAATTAGATACACTATTATCTTTGAAAGATTTGTGCAATGGGAGTGCATGACTTGATGTAAGCTTTTGTACATACGCCATTGCTAAGCACATGCATGTCTGTAGAAGAAAACTACAAAAAAACCAAAAGACAAAAACACAAATTAAGCAAACAATTGCTGTTGTTAACAGGATATCAACACCACATAATATTCCATAACAGGAATATGGTCAACAAACAAAGAAAAACAAAGAAAAATGAACTAAGATAACGAAAAAAAAACCACATGTGATGACAGCCCAAAACAGAAGGGAACGCAACCCCCCCCTCCTCCCCACACACACACACAAATGATGACAGCACAAAAATATTGAACCCAAAAATATTCAGCACAACAGTTGAAACGAGACAAAGAACGACAAAACGAAAAGACGAAACAAACACAATAGTTTTCCAAAACAGATACAAGCGATGTTTCGGGAAATGCTATCTGCTCCCGTCCTCATATTCCTGTTATGGAATATTATGTGGTGTTTATATCCTGTTAACAACAGCAATTTTTTGCTTAATTTGTGTTTTGTCTTTTGGTTTTTGTAGTTTTCTTCTACAGACATACATGTGCTTAGCAATGGCGTATGCCCAAAAGCTTACATCAAGTCAATTAGATATACGTGCAGCATAAACACACTTTATTCAGAAAGACACAGCTTCATAACCAATACCTCAGAAAGCTGAGTAGGGAGAGCACATCAGTCCGGCACCACTTTAACGGTATGCCAATAATTTCGGTACAAGCCAATAATTTCGTTACAAGCCAATAATTTCGGTAAAAGCAAAACATTTCAGTACAAGCCAATAATTTCGGTACAAGCCAATAATTTCGGTACAAGCCAATTATTTCGGCACAGGCCAATATTTTCGGTACAGGCCAATAATTTCGGCGTGATACTATAATTTCGGTAAAAATTATGGTACATATACAGTAACCAAGATACATATATCATACGTATTATGGTACACCTTGTTATCATGGCACACCATACCAGAATTGTGATTGACATCTGTTTGTGGCTGTTTGGTGGTCCGCGGCCATCTTCGATCCGAAACTTGGAGGCAACTGTCCCCATAGTTGCCGATGATATTTATTACGAACAAACATTTTGTTTGCAGTGGCTCGGGACTGAACCAAAGGACGCGAGTATTTTTTTTAACCTACATCAGAGACCTTAGCCCCTAAGCTAGTAGGTCAGTTTGAGAATGAATAAATAAAGAATATATGTTTCCAAAGTATGTTATGAGTCTATAGAACTAGTAGTGTCTAGTAGAAAGCACCATATTTAAATTGATCTTTAATGCAAGAGTCATCTGCTAAGATGTACCATCTTGGATTAAAATGTGTAGGTTTAGTGCCCAAGAAAAGATGGTATTGCATTGCATCTCCCGCCATATTGTTTTCAGAAACTATAGGCACACACTGAAATCGAAGAAGGCTAAATACAAAAAAAAAAAAAACACTACAGAAGAAACACTATGGAGATCAATGCAAAACGCTGTAAACCTGATAAATATTTTTTTAGAGAACAAGAATGCCTGGAGTTGAAAACGACACCAATGAGGCTGACACTTGTTTTGAGCGTTGGACGAACAGGATACCGAAATTTCGTAAATACTATAATTATTGGTAACATTAATGTGTTAACTTCTTTACTTATGCATCTCAGAAGACAGTATTTGTACATATTTGTAAGAGAACTACATTTTATATGCCAACATGTTGTTTTTTATAAACAAAATTATTGGGTTCTGATTTATATTTGTGTGTCAAATCACATGATGTATTTTAGGTTTTTGTTTTCAGTACAATTTCTCAATTCCAATAAATGAAATCATACAAACACCTATTTAATTGATCTTATTGCACCTTTTTTTAATATTTATCTAGAAATGATCCTGTGAGAAGATACAAGGGTTATGTGGTATTAAGGTGAACATATTAATCCTTCAAGCTTTGAAATTGTAGGATGCATGACAGGTTTTGCAAGTGGGGGTATAGTAGCAAGATGGTCGAACATCAACTATCAAACCTTGTCTAATTTTACTTACACTTGCTAAATCTGTAAAGTGAAACATATATTAAAAAAAAATCTTTATGTCAGATTATGCAGATTTTTAAAGGTCAACTGAAGAATTTTTTGTGCCTTAAAAAAAAGAGAGATTGATGTGTATTGTGTGACTCAGCCGAACAAAATGTTTTCGCCAATATCCTCCATTCCATTAATGATTCATTTAATAGGTTTTTGTGAGTGGATGACTCAAATGGTATAGCTTCGCATCCATCAAGCTGCCCACTAAGAGTGTTTTACGTTCACTTTTGGCCTCCTGGTGCCAGGCAGAATCGCAACTCTCATTTTATTTTATGTCTTTGGTAGTGGCCTGAGCCGTCCGTCCTCCATTCTTGCTACGCCACTGCTTGGAACATCAGGAAGGAAATATTCCGGCAGCTAGTTTACACAATAGTTTTGGGAACCAAAGGTCTCTGTGACGGTGGCTCAGCTTAGATGGCAGTGCTGGACACATGCCAGGGATGTCAAGGGAGGACAAGTCACAGTCTGCAGCAAGGAGCCGTCCGATCAAATGCCCTCAAGAGATTCCGGCCAACCAGGATGCCTGGAACAGGATTCGAACCCAAGTCCTCCGGTACTCGAGACACAGAAACAAGTGATTGCCTCCGTGAAATAGAACACAGGGAACCCGCCAGAGCGATCTGGCGACGGCCAATGAGGACCCAGAGATATTTCATGTAGATCGACATATCCCGTGTTGACTGCCACCGCTGGGTTAGTGCTCCAAGCAGGGGTGCTGTCACAACTTTGAAACACACAAGATAGAATCTTCCAAGTTATGACTGTTCTAAGTTGTGTGTTTCCAAGTTACGATAGTTCTAAGTTATGGGGTTCGGCGTTGCGTGTTTATAAGTTATCACAATTCTAAATTGTGATAGTTCTAAGTTATGACTTTCTACATTAAGACTTTTCAGATTTGTGTGGTACTGCATTGCGTGTTTCTAAGTTACGTGTTTCTAAGTCATGATCGTTCTAACTTATGACAGTTCTGAGTTACGTGGATTTTTTTTCGAAGTTTCTAAGTTATTACTGTTCTAAGTTATGTGTGGTTACCCTCCAAGCATACAACTACCTCAGTGAGCAAGTCTCCATCAGTTTACTGTACAAAATTAAAAAAATTGGTTGTCTGTAAAGTCGGTTTACGGACGATAGTTTAACGTGAAAACGTCATAACAAAACATTGATGAAATGATTGAATACTTTATTGAATAAAATTGAATAATTTGTATTGAATTATCACTATTTTGTATGGATATAAAGAAGGAGTGAAATGAAATCTACAATTTAATTGATAAATTTACCTACTTTTATTTGCACTCATTAATTCAAATATGTTTATTACTTTAACGAACCGATTATTTTAACTATAACTTATATACATGTTTGCTATTTAACTTATTCCAGCCTGTGTTATTCTGTTAAGGATAGGACGATGATAGGAAAAGTAGGAAACGAATGGGAGTGTTTCAAGTTGAATGTGCCTCGAAAAAGTCAAATCGATGGTTGTTCCAATCGAGTGGAAGCGTACAATAAGCGTAACGGGATGCAGCGTAACGGGACAATGTGCGCAACGGGACACTTTTTCGTGCGTGCAGCCGGCGTTCATCGATTTAGTAGACGTCACGTCAAAAAGACCTCATAAAAATCATTCATGATATGTAGAAAGTATAATATGTGCGTAGTTACATCAGTTGCACACACAGAGAACAGCAGAAGGAACCAACCGGGCCGTCTCCTTCCACTCCATGTCGTCGCCCTTCTGCACCAGTTCCTCCATCTCGCTGAAGAGCGGGTGAGACGTGTGCGCACCGCCTTCCGCGTCCTCGCCCAGGATGAACTGCACGCGCTGCGCCGGCGGCGTGACTGCAACACCACACACACCCTCCGTCAGTGTCCCGGTGTCCCGGTGTCCCGGTGTCCCGGTGTCCCGGTGTCCCGGTGTCCCGGTGTCCCGGTGTCCCGGTGTCCGAGTGCTATTCAGATCGTAAGTCCAACCATTCAAAAATTCGAGAGTCAGAGTGTCAAAGTGACCGAATGCCCGAGTGTCCTGTCCGAGTGAATGTGTGTCCGAATGCTCAACTGCACTAAAAGTCCAACCATTCGAATACTCAAGAGTCAGTGTGTCAGAGTGACCGAATGTCCGAGTGTCCGAGTGAATGTGTGTCCGAATGCCCAAATCCACTAAAATCCAACTGTTCGAACACTCAAGAGTCAGAGTGTCAGAATGACCGAATGCCCGAGTGTCCTGTCCGAGTGACCGAGTGAATGTGTGTCCTTAATGCCCAACTGCACAAACGTCCATCCGTTCAAACACTCAAGAGTCAGGGTGTCAGAGTGACCGAATGCCCGAGTGTCCTGTCCGAGTGACCGAGTGAATGTGTTGTCCGAATGCCCAACTGCACAAAAGCCCAACCGTTCGAAACACTCAAGAGTCAGGGTGTCAGAGTGACCGAATTCCCGAGTGTCCTGTCCGAGTGTCCGAGTGCCCTAGTTGCCCAAATGTCTGTATGTCTGTCCCGAATTCCAAGAGTCCGAGAGTCCGGACGTTCGAACGCCTGATTATTTTTTTTGTGTCCGACCACATGTTAGTCCGAGCATCTAAGCTTTCAAGTGTCCGGATGTCCGAAAGTCATGGTGCCAATGTATATATTTGTCCAAGCATAAGGACATCCGAGCACCAGAGCACCCGAATGTCCGAGTGCCCGAGTGCCCGAGTGTTCGAGTCTTCAAGTGCCGTATACCCTGATGCCCAGTGTCTTGAGTGTCCTAGAGTACCATTGGCCATATTTACGAGTGTCCTTTTTAAACCGACCAAAGTAGGGGGAGCGTGATGGTTCTGAGGCACTGTATGTAAACAAATGGACGCCATCTTTGTTCTGGCAGTGTGGGGCCACGTGGTCAGACCACATGGTGAGGTGGGCACGGAAACACGTGGATGGCAACGGGCCGTGACACCACGCGCTTGTCATATTCTGCTGGTGATGTCACAGGTGGCCATCTTGGATCATTTTTCCGAAGCTAGGGAGGAGTGGCATGGTGTAATTTTTATAAATAAAAATACTTTATCGGAGCGACCGCACTCCGAACCCGAGGACACTAAACGGCAAACCACGACGCTAGCCACTAGACCAGAGCATCTGTCAAGTGTGGAAGTATTAAATAAGGAATATATGATTTCAGTTGGGCTATGGTAAATTTAAACATCAATGGCACCTCAAGTTCAAACTTAAAGTACTAGTTGCTGGCAGAATATTTTAAATTATACAACTGTCTGTTGTAGGCAGCCATCTTCATTACTACCACCACTTTATTAATGATGGCATATTTAAAAAAAAAAATAAGCTTCTGCTGTCAGCCGCCATCTTTTTTATGATGGAGCCAAATTTTGAAAAATAAGTCTGCTACTAGAGACGGCAATATTTTTTTTTAAACATTGGCGCCAAATTTGAAAAATTTTATCATATGCTGTAGGCCACCATCTTTTTCACTACTGGCACCAAGTTTAAACTTATAGTAGTAGTTATGTTTAAAATTCTAAGTTCTGTATCTCCTTTATGGTATTAGGTGATGTCAGGATATTCAAATTTAAAAAGAATACTAAAGCATCATTTTCGATTTACATATGTGCTGACTACCACTATAACAATGCTATAGACATATTTATTAGAAGTATTCTTAAAGCACTAGCTTACAGCCATATTTTTTTTTTACTTTGTAGTATTCCTTCATACTTAGGAATATTTCAGTATAATATTTAAACCTATATAATTAAAGTTATTATTTTTGAGTATTTAACTTAATAAAGTATTTACACCGATAGTAAAAAAGGTCTCCAGTTCTTTTATACATCTTATTATGTGTAATGTGTTTGCTTTTAAGTCTAAATTTTTTTTTATATTATGGTAGAATATGGCATATGTTGTTCAGTATTAAATAAATGCTTCATATTGTGGAAAGAAACAATAAAAACATTATTTGTTGTTAAGCATAAAGTAATTTTTATTATATAATAAGTAATTACATGTTTAGAAAACAAAAAAGAAGAAGATACATATAGCTTAATATTAAAGCTATCTTGTGTAATGTAGGCATATATATAGTGTCAACTTCATAACCGGAACCATACTAGAATATCTCACAAGCTATAGTCATAATGTTTTATCTGCATTCTGAAATGTCTTCCTGAATTCGTCACTGCCAGCAATGCTTAAATGAAAAAAATAATAAAAGTAAATTCTGAAAGTATTTTTGGTTTTCAACTAATTATCTTAAATGATTGAAAGCGTCAAGGTTAAAACTCATTATTTTCATATAATATGACATTGTATTTATATGATATAGTATTATTTTATTTATATCGTATTTTGAAACCAGTCATAACAATGGTACATGTGATTAAATCAGTTAAAAAGTCATAATATTTTTAAAGAGTATAAGACTATAAATATTTTGAAGTTTTCGGACAATATAACAATACAATAATTACTTTAAGGGACTTTTTATAACATTTATGTTCTATTTATGAATTTCAAGCCTGAGAACGCACTTGATGCGTTGAAAAACTATGTTTATTTAAATTCTTCTTACAGTGTTTAGCTTTATATTTTACTATATCAGTAAAATAAATTGTACATTCACCACATGCAATGAGACGAAAAATTAAATTGCTATTTATTATCGTCATTCTTCATTGACGAGTCAGGTGTTGAAACCTCACGGAAACAACGAATATTTCAAGTTGTAATTCAGTTTTACAGACCATGATTTGTAAAATCTATGTAAAGAGTACATTTATCTAGAAAAAATAATAAAAATGCAAATATAATTGATAAATGAGTATTAAGCGTGCAAAGCAACATGCTTATAATAAATGCTGCCACAAGCAAACAAGGAAAGAAACGAGATATTTTATAACTTCTTGAACATGCCGTTAAAAATTAGTAATTTAATGACATCGAAATGTTTCGTATCTTAAAAAATACAATACTGAAATATTTAAAATGGCTGCATACATTCTTGGACAACCCTACTGTTTACAACATCAAACATATACTTCCGTGAGAAACATGGGCAATTGCGTCGCAGAAAAACCAAGAATTAACAAAATAAAATATAGAATACTGTACCAAACATAGACGAACTAAGTTGAAGTATTGTTAAAATGACTAGGAATACACACACAGATAAATTTATAAGAATATGTTGTTTTTTGTCAGTAAAACCATGCAATCAAACACGGAAGAACAAAGGAAGTCAACTAGTCGAAACAAGAACAAAAAGTATCGGTTTTCTTGCGACGGAAAAAAATTATGCTCTGAAATAAATGACAAATGCAAATAAAATCCATCACTTCATTACTTACCGTTTTTTTGCAACAAATAATCAGTTAATAAATTTCACAGAGACATGCGAAAAATATTTTTTTTTCTGCAAATAGACGTTATGCACGTGCAATGAAGGAAACTGACAAGATATGCATGTGAGGTGTTGAGAGAGAGAGAGAGAGAGAGAGAGAGAGAGAGAGAGAGACAGAAGCCATGCACACTCGGTGCTCGAAGAAAGAAGCGATGCTTACATATCTCACCATCGTCGGTGATGCTAGCGAGTCGGCCTCGTCGACCCACTATGAGCTTCCCTGAAAGCCCAAGCAAGCGTCAACCACGTCACACGCACCAGTGTCCTTCCTGTCACCCACACACTGTCACTGACAACACGTGACAGCTCACAGATCAGTCCTGTGGTCACAGCCCAAGCTCGGGTACCCGTGTATCACCACCACTCTCTCCGTGATTCGCCAACGCTCCCATTTGTCGCAGCAACAACGTAGCTTGGCTTCTGGGTTGTAGCCGTGTCCTAGGCGAGTAATTCACCGACGTTTCGGTCGACTTTTCCGTCCGCCATCATCAGAGAGCAGATACCCATCAGCAGGGAGCAGTAGGTAACTTTCTCCCTGATGATGGCGACTGAAATGTCGACCGAAACGTCGGTAAATTATTCGTCAAGGACACGCGGCCACAATCCAGAAGCCAAGCTACTTCAAACAATGGCCGTGAAAGCCCGCGAACATTATTAACGTAAATATAACTGGGAAAATATTTTTCTGTGTGAGTCGGTCTCTTTCATGTAGTACAGACAAAGTGTTTTGCCGTAATTGCAACAACGAAAGACTGCGCGTTTTAATGGAAACCCAACAGAACGGCTTAATAACTGCAAATTGCAGAAATTTGTTTAAGCTCCAAAATATTTAGGTTAAACAAAATATCCCCTTAACAATAGTCATACTATTATAAAGTATTTTTAGTACTTGTGCATCGTGTAAATTCTGCAATGTTCACGAATGCCATATATACAGATGAATCACGCGGTTCCGCCATATTTTCGAGATTGCTGACACTTCCACAGAGGGCAGGATCAGTTTTTACCCATTTCCGTTCCATTCACGAAAGCACACCTACCAAATGCAGTTTACCAAGAGCTAAGATGTTTGCACATCAAAAAAATTTCGCAACTTTATGAACAATTGTTCTTTTACGAAAAAAAATCTGTGCACTATATGACTATTCCCCTAGCTGGTTATCTGGACCAGGTGGCCGGTGTGGAACCGGGGATGCTCACGGCCCACTGGAGAGTCCATGGCAGGAGTGGTATGGCCCTGGGCGACACTAGTCAGCGCCGGGAGGTTTGGAGCCTCTGCGGTGATCACACCCGCAGTTAACGCAGATCACAAGGCTCTCCCCCCCACACCATCACCGAGCCAGACCCAGGGCTTCCGGTAACGAACCCATTCACGAGGCGCACACCCAACCGCTTATTAAATGTGCGCTAAATACCGGTCCCTCTCGCTGCTGTAACCTCTGCGTTAATCCTGCAGAGCCTGAAGCCACATCGTCTCCGCCGCTAGCGGCCGCCTTCCGAACCGGCACAGCCATGATTCCTACAGTGCAGGACTTGTTGAGGAGATGTGACACCCCAGAGAACCTCAGGTTCCAACAACTAAACAACATCATTACATTCGTTGGGCGTGCCTCTACCTGTTTGTTGCTCCGTGGAAGCTTGCTGGGCCCGTAACCCAGAGGTCCGTGGATCGCAACCACGATCTGCTACCTTACAGATTCTAGCACTATGCCATTTAGTTTTTTTTATTGCTGATGAACCAGAACAAGACGCTCTGTGACACATCATCTGTAGCCCGTCCTGAAGTTTTTCACTACATTGGCTCCTTTTTGGGTGTGATTGTTAGGTAGATTTTTTGGTTGATCCCTAAGGTTGGGTACAAGATGGACATACGATTACATTGTAAAAGTTAGCGAAACTGGAGAAGGAAATAACCGTTGCCTGTTGTGCACGATCACCCCAACATTTACCTGGAGTGATTCCTGTAAAACAAGGAATACTGAAGTCGAGACGGATGGACCAGGCATGCCAGTCAAATGTTTTACCACCTCACTCATTGGTACCCCACTTGTTTAGTTGTAACCTTTTTGCAGTCTTAGCATACCTATAAGAGTTTGTAACGTGTGTACCTGCGTACACTTGCAAAGTATTGTACCCCTGACTTTTCACGGCATACCACCTGCACAACAGTGAGCTGGCCAGGCTTCCCCCGAATAGACGAGACTATTCTTCTTCCAGCTCGTCAGGGAAGCCGGTGAGTATAAAAGGGCATGCGCCCAGACTATCGTTGAGCAGTACAACAGGGACATCATGCGAGCAGGCTGCTACGCTGCTCCGACACCGCTCGCCGGCCTACACCGTCAACTGCCGCGGAGTTGCTGCCGCCCGAGGACCGACAAGACATCGACTGGGTGAGACCTCTCCGAGTTGTAACCCAGGATATAGCAAGTTCATGTGGAAGCGTCGCTGGATTAATCATAAAATCTTTCAGAACTAACTTTAACTAAAAACGAAGGTCTGGCTACCAGGGCAAAGAGGGCGGGCATTAGCAAACTCCGTGAGGGCCGAGCGAGCGGAAGTATTGACACAATCACGACACTATCAGGACACTATCACGACCACATCGCTAATTAGTATGGACTCTAACTCTACCGCCGGTAACGAAGAATCGTAGACACAAGAGACAGTGAACAAGATAAAGAACTTACGCGTTACTACGGGAATGCGGGAGAAAGCTTCACAGGGTACCGGGGGAAGAGTAACGAGAACCAACCTATAAACATTGACAGCGTTACACGACTAGTTGCGTGTATATAATTGTAACTTCTTGTATTAAATATCTGAATTTATGTTACGTGTAAAATTGAGTAATATTTAGATTAAGTATGTTCATTGTGACTTTGTATGTGGTATAGCCTTAGTAGTTTAAATTGACGGCGTATCGATCGTTAGCTGTGACGAGCGCACGGCTCACCATAATTCAGGGTATTGTTTTGTTTTGTTTTAATTGTTCGGGAATCGATCACTTAGAGTTAATTCGTACGTTTTGTGTTCTAGTGGGAACTTACCACAGCAGTTCGTCTCCACAAGAACCCGACTTGTTTAAGTGTTATGTCAGTTTGAGGATCAATGCAATTCCTTTTGGTGTTATTAAGTTTGTCAATAAATTGTTATTGGATCGAATTTAACTTAACAACTAATTTCATAACCACCCGCAAACGTCCCTTTGCTTCCTTGTTAGGGTTTTCCTATGTCCTTAGTCAAACCCGCGACAAGTTTCCTATATATTTCTACAATATTATTATATTCATGGAAGATACCAGGTATGTACCACGAGGACATATTGAGGTAGGCCCCAAATGGACTTTAGACAACCAAAGGACACCTGTGAGCCAATCAATATACATTGATATCCGAAGAATGTCCCAAGATTATAACAATTTTTCCTAAGTATATCCTTAGGACAATTATGTGCTATGTGGGTGATGTCCAATGTATAGTACTCCATATTTGGGGGGGGGGGGGGTTACATTTGAACAGTGACTTAACACATGAAACTGATACAATCACACCATGTGATGAATAAAAACCGCAGTAACCCCCATGCCACCATTTCCTCGTCGGTTTCCACTTGGATGTACCGAGCGATTCTATGATATGCTGTTTATAGAGTTGCAGTGCCACGAATGAAAAAAAAACCTGGAAGAACACTTGGACTGTGGACAAGAGGAATGCCGGGAAGATCAGAGCAAAAAGTATGGAGTTCACGAGGAGTATTTTGGCGGTTATGAGGCGAGACAGGATCAGGAGTGAGATGGTGTAAGCAAGATCATGAGTAGAGTTCTTGAATGAGAATATGGATAAAGCAAGAATGAGGTGGTACGGTCATGTGAGGAGAATGGGAAAATTAGATGGTGCTTAGAAAAATGATGGACATAAAGTACATAGGAAGAATAACCCAAAGAAGACCAAGTATGAGGTGAGTGCTTTTCAGCAAACGATTTAAACTTGCAGTTCGCAGCAAACGTCGATATTCGTGGTGTGTATCTCACACGAGATGGATGCGTACATGAGCCAAGAAAAGGCCGAGGCGCATCACATGAACAGGCTGGCTGGCGGCAACGAGAGAGAAATACCGATTGCACAGAGGACGTTTTTACAACATGACTCGTGCCAGATGCGAGATACTTTTTTATGGCCGTAACGAAAATTGCAACGTTGATGTCATAATTCAAAATGGTGGAATGTTCTAGAAAACTTAATGGCAAATCCAAGATGGCGGATACAGTATGGCCACTGGGATCAAGGTCAAGGTCAAAGTCAAAGGTCATTGTCAATGTCATCATTCAAAATGGCGGAAAGTTCTAGAAAACTTAATGGCAGATCCAAGATGGTGGATACAATATGGCCACTGGGATCAAGGTCAAGGTCAAAGTCAAAGGTCATTGTCAATGTTATCCTAGATGGCCACCACGACGTCAGAGGTTGCAGTGACATCACAGGCCGGTTGCCACCGCCACCTCAAGCCAAAGCCAGTCCCGGAAAATACATTTTTATACTACTTACTGGCTACTAGGAGCACTAGTGAACACACCGACTGCTAGATGGTGCTGCCGCCATCTTGTTTTCAATACTCGATACTAGGAGCGCCGGTGTCACATGATACACACATCGTCTGCTAGAGCTTGCTATCCTCATATTAGTTAAATTTTTACCATCTAGAATGCAGTAGTATTGATTACCGTAGAATCTGCTAGATTGTCGGCCATCTTGACCACCATCTTGAAAATCTGTAATTATTTCGCTATAAGTTTGGAAAAAGTTTTAAAAAAATCATTCAAATATCACTCTTTAAGTACTGACTGATTGATTTGATCCTTTCCAGCCCTTGGTTCGATATTTTCGATGTCAAAAATGTTTATTTTAGTTACAAAACACTTGTTTAGTAAAACATGGCATAATTTACTAAAAGAGGCTTAAATTCCTGATACAACAGCTTCCAGTATAATGATGATGCCATCTTTGCAGCCATTTTGAAAATCCGTAATTATTAACCTTTTAATACGGAAACAATTCTAAAAATCATCAAACAAAATATCTATTAATACAATTCGTTAGATTTTCACCTTCTGTTAAATCCTTGTTCGATGCAAAAAGTATTTATGCTCTAAAATATTTATTTTATTAATCATTATCACTACAAACAATGACACCTGCACCAATGAATAAATATGTTACTCGATTACTCTGTGCCAATCATGAAGGCCTTTTTTTGATAAGTGAAATTCCTTTTAAAAAAATGTAATGTCTCGATAATATTTGGTAGTTAATACAGATCATTTACTAACACTACCAACGTATGTCGGATATACCACGGAATAACATTGGCTAAGATCAAAAGTAAGATTTCAATTTGTGAACAAAATTTCTCAAGGTAACGTGCATGGGCTGAGATGAACTCGCTTATTATTATTATTATTTTTTAACTGTGCGGAAATGCCGGTGAGAGCGAGCGGCTATGCCCCTTGTGATTATGCAACTTTCCGCGGTCGGTTGTGATGCGGGTAGAGGGTGAAAGAATCACCAGGCGCCTATCCATAGGCAAACATCAGTTGAATCCGCCCACAAATGCACAAAGGTAGACCGCTAGAAAGTACACACCCTCGTGGGATTTAAATAAATTATACCTTTATAAGTTCAAGAATAGTTTTTTTGTAAATAAGTTTAATATGGCAGCAGTGTCATCACCGCAACGAAAAATGTTACTGAGATACTAACCATAAGAAAATTTGTACTAGATTGTAAGAAGATTTGGCCAGGTTTATACAAACAAGAAACCGCTAAACCAACATGGCTGAGAAATGCACTTAACCAGAGGGTTGGTTGTTAACCTACTCCGCAAGTGATAAGGCATGGCGACATGGTTGTGATGGAATATCTTGCATGGATTACATGCCATGGATTAGGGTTGCCAAATTATTTCTTTCCAAAGTTTAATTTTTACTACTTTGCAGTAAATCACTTAAGAATCTTGCTAATTTTTTTGCAGTAAATACTATTTTCGTATTACTGTTAAGTGTTAGAATCAAATGGCAAATCAAATAACTATTTTACACTTAACGTTATTAGTTTTGTTTGAAGGCAACTACTGAGAATTTATCACTGTAATGTATTCCTTTATGCATTTTATTGCAGTTATAATCAAACTGAGTTACATAATATGTTCTACTTGTAAAAAAATTTACAGATAGTATTCTAAGGAGAAGTGAATTATTTTTCCATTTTCCTCACGCAGCCACCTCCATATTCAGAGTTTCAACAATTGTTTTATCATTAAAATGACAATTTAAAAGCTAATTAATACGACAGATGTGGTACAAAAAAGAAAAAGAAAATTGGATCAATTCCACCGGTTTTCAAGTAGCAGACGAACGAGGTTGTGACAAAGCTTCCGAAAAAAAAGAGGGGTTGAAAACATTTTCGTATCGACTGTTTATTTTTTTTCCCCCAACTAGGGGGGCAGCACAAAAAGAGAGGTGGGATTGGCGCGCGTGCTGAAGGAGAAAGGTGAGAGAGGTGAGAAGTGATCATTGTTGAAACATTACGGTAGACGTGGACTCCTGAGGGGTGGAGGGGCGAGTCTGAGGGGGTGGGAGGGGTGGAGGGTTGTGTTCTTGGGGGTGGGGGAGGGTTTGGCGGGGGGAGGGGGAGGGTTTGGCGGGGGGAGGGGGAGGGTTTGGCGGGGGGAGGGGGAGGGTTTGGCGGGGGGAGGGTTTGGCGGGGGGGAGGGCTTGGTGGAGGGAGGGGAAGAGGGGAAGAGGGGTAGAGGGGAAGAGGGGAAGAGGGGAAGAGGGGAAGAGGGGAAGAGGGGAAGAGGGGAGGGGCGGGTTCAGTGGAGGGGAGGGGTTTGAGGGGCGGGTCTGAGGGGGTGTGGGAAGAGTGGAGGGGAGGGTACAGCGAGGGGGTGGAGGGTGCAACGAGGGAGGGGGAGGGTTAGAAGGGAGGGGAAGAGGAGAGGGGTTGGAGGGGCGAGTCCACTGGTGGGGGAGGGGTTGGTGGGGTGGGGCTGGGGAAGTGGGGGGGGGGGAGGGACGGGGCACTAGAACGGGGAGGGGGAGGGGGATCATCCAGCGACCGCGAGATTATTCTCGTACCTCGCGTCCCGCCCGCTGCATATTGATCCCAGTGCTGCCAACGCAGCGGCGGCCTCACCAGGCCCTGTCGCACGACGCGAGTCCACGCAGCGCTCGGGACGTGCTTCGGGAAAGTTCGCTCCGCCGAACGCAGGGCTGCTCGACGACATTAGCAATGTTATAAATGGCTGAGACGCGGAGAACAGGCCACTGCTTCAAAAAACTGGGCCGAAATTTAAAAAAAAAGTTAACGAGAAGCCTTAAATAACCCCGTCGATAAGCTATCGCGACTGATACCTCGTCAAGGTATTTTTATTTGGCAAAAAAAAAAAAAAAAAAAAAGAGTTCCAGATCATAGAAGTTTACAAACAAAAATTCATCTATCTACTCTGCTAACAAAACTGTGCAATGACGAATGACCTAACGCAAAAATAAAGCATACACAAATGTTTTAGTATGTGTAATGTAAATAAAAATCTAGGTTAACCATAGATATGTAATTTTTATAATTAGGTACAATATTTTTAATTAAACATAAGATTATTTTTTTCGTTTGTCAGTGTTTAAAATAGGCGTATGAAATTCACATGTTTACTGAATCCATAACTTAAATAACTGGGCACAGAAACAAATACAATAATTTGACACGTTTGAACACTAAGAAGTCGCGTATAGGCTGACATTAGATATGTTTTATTATATATATTTTAAATTTTAACACCATATATATTCACTGTAAATATTTTACACTGTTCAATATATGCAATCGATAGCTTTTTGACGAGAGCTGACGATTGAAACTGAAACAAAGGTCGTAGCTTCTCCGAGTTGAAAGTTATACTACATGGAAATCTCGAAACGGCAGCAAAATGACGTAAAAATGGCGGCGCTTCCCCCTCCACCGCGCGCGATGCGTCACAGTCCTCACTTAGCGTAACGAATTTTTTGATACTCTCTAACTATCTAGTGGTGTGATTAAATTTTGGATGGAGATGATAGATATGTGGTTGCAACACCAAACTGTATCCCCCGAATTTGGTATCATTCTTTTTTTTAAATTGCCTCTTACAATGGAAGCAATTTTAAAGACGTACTTACGTCAAAAAGAAAATGTAAAAAAAAAACACCTACACCATTGTTTAGATGACTTGAATGTTATGTATCTATCGGTGAAACGGAAGAGATAGCTGGGGTGTGGGGTGAGACGCGTGTGAAGACACCCAGTCTACGCCCTCACTGCTCTATGGCAAAGAGCAGGCGACACTGCGACGATTGAAATGCTGCCCCTTGGAAGGGCAGCCCTTCAGGATTTTTCTGGCAATGGTTAGTTTGTACAGCGACTGGAAGGGCAGCCCATACAATTTCTGAAAACATGTTTCTTTAAGTATTTAAATAATCCTGAAAACTTGCCCCTTGGAAGGGAAGCCCATCAGGATTTTTCTGACAGTAGCGTTTTTGAAAGGTTGTCTGAATTATTGCCCCTTGGATGGGCAGATCTTCAGGATTTTTCTGACAGTGGTTAATTTGTAAAGCCACTGGAAGGGCAGCCCTTCCAGTATCTTAAAATGTGTCTATTTTCGTAATTTTATAATCCTTAATTGTTGCCCATTGGAAGGGCAGACCATCATGATTTTTCTGACAGTGGTGTTTTTGAAAGGTTGTCTGGATTGTTGCCCCTTGGATGGGCAGCCCTTCAGGATTTTTCTGACAGTGGTTAGTTTGTTAAGCGACTGGAAGGACAGCCCATCCAGTATCTTAAAATGTGTCTATTTTCGTAAATTTTATAATCCTGAATTGTTGCCCCTTGGAAGGGCAGCCCATCAGGATTTATCTGACAGTGGTGTTTTTGAAAAGTTTGTCTGAATTGTTGCCCCTTGGAAGGGCAACCCTTCAGGATTTTTCTGACAGTGGTGTGTTTTTGAAAGGTTGTCTGAATTGTTGCCCCTTGGACGGGCAGCCCTTCAGGATTCTTCTGACAGTGGTTAGTTTAGGTTAGGTCAGGTTCGGTTCGGTTCGGTTAGGTAAGGTAAGGTTATGTTAGGATATGTTAGGTTAGATTAGGTAAGGTCACTTTACAAACTAACCACTGTCAGAAGAATCCTGAAGGGCTGCCCATCCAAGGGGCAACAATGCAGCTCCGCCGCGACACTCACTCGGGGGTTCCTCTTCATCGTCGCCGTCGTCGTCGCTGCCGCTGTCCCCTCCCTGGCCCTGCTGGCACTTGTGGCGCCGCCGCGGCGGGCCCGGCAGGTGCACCCCCACGTACACAGTGTGCGACCGGCGACCTGCGTCAAACATCCGTGATGCACGGGGTGCGACAGGCCTCAGGCATCCAGCCAGCAGTGGCAGCAACAAGGTACACTGTGTGCGACCGGCGACCTGCGTCAAACATCCGTGACACACAGGGTGCGACAGGCCTCAAGCATCCAGCCAGTGTTGGCAGTAACAAGGTACACTGCGTGCGACCAGCGACCTGTGGCAAACATCCGTGATACACAGGGTGAGACAGGTCTCAGGCATCCAGCCTGCCGTGGCAGCAACAAGGTACACTGAGTGCTACCGGCGACCTGCGGCAAACATCCGTGATACACAGGGTGAGACAGGTCTCAGGCATCCAGCCAGCCGTGGCAGTAACAAGGTACACTGTGTGCGACCGGTGACCTGCGGCAAACACCCGTGATGCACAGGGTGCGACAAGCCTCAGGCATCCAGCCAGTCTTGGCAGTAACAAGGTACACTGCGTGCGACCAGCGACCTGTGGCAAACATCCGTGATACACAGGGTGAGACAGGTCTCAGGCATCCAGCCTGCCGTGGCAGCAACAAGGTACACTGAGTGCTACCGGCGACCTGCGGCAAACATCCGTGATACACAGGGTGAGACAGGTCTCAGGCATCCAGCCAGCCGTGGCAGTAACAAGGTACACTGTGTGCGACCGGTGACCTGCGGCAAACACCCGTGATGCACAGGGTGCGACAAGCCTCAGGCATCCAGCCAGTCTTGGCAGTAACAAGGTACACTGCGTGCGACCAGCGACCTGTGGCAAACATCCGTGATACACAGGGTGAGACAGGTCTCAGGCATCCAGCCTGCCGTGGCAGCAACAAGGTACACTGTGTGCGACCGGTGACCTGCGGCAAACATCCGTGATACACAGGGTGAGACAGGTCTCAGGCATCCAGCCTGCCGTGGCAGTAACAAGGTACACTGTGTGCGACCGGCGACCTGCGGCAAACACCCGTGACACACAGGGTGCTACAGGCCTCGAGCATCCAGCCAGCCGTGGCAGTAACAAGGCACAGTGTGCGACCGGTGACCTGCCACAAACACCCGTGATGCACAGGGTGCGACAAGCCTCAGGCATCCAGCCTACCGTGGCAATAACAAGGTACACTGCGTGCGACCGGCGACCTGCGGCAAACACCCGTGATGCACGGGGTGCGACAGGTCTCAGGCATCCAGCCAGCCGTGGCAGTAACAAGGTACACAGTGTGCGACCGGTGACCTGCGGCAAACACCCGTGATGCACAGGGTGCGACAAGCCTCAGGCATCCAGCCAGTCTTGGCAGTAACAAGGTACACTGCGTGCGACCAGCGACCTGCGGCAAACATCCGTGATACACAGGGTGAGACAGGTCTCGAGAATCCAGCCAGCCGTGGCAGCAACAAGGTACACTGTGTGCGACCGGCGACCTGCGGCAGACACCCGTGATGCACAGGGTGCGACAGGTCTCGAGAATTTAACCAGCTGTGGCAGCTACTAGGTACACTGTGTGCGACCGGCGACCTGCGGCAAACACCCGTGATACACAGGGTGCGACAGGCCTCAGGAATCCAGCCTGCCGTGGCAGTAACAAGGTACACTGTGTGCGACCGGCGACTTGCGGCAAACATTCGTGACACACAGGGTGCGACAGGCCTCAGGCATCCAGCCAGCCGTGGCAGTAACAAGGTACACTGTGTGCGACCGGCGACTTGCGGCAAACATCCGTGACACACAGGGTGCGACAGGCCTCAGGCATCAAGCCAGCCATGGCAGTAACGAGGTACACTGTGTGCGACCGGCGACCTGCGGCAAACATCCGTGATGCACAGGGTGCGACAAGCCTCAGGCATCCAGCCAGTATTGGCAGTAAAAAGGTACACAGTGTGAGACCGGCGACCTGCGGCAAACATCCGTGATGCACAGGGTGCGACATGCCTCAGGCATGCAGCCAGCCGTGACAGCAACAAGGTAAACCATGTGCGACCGGCGACCAACCATAAATAATAATAGTAAGACACAAGTATGATCTCAAATGAAAAAAAAAAATTAAAACCAAGGAGTAGACAATATATGAACACAAGCAGCGCTTAGAGTATTCCGTAGCATCACTGCTGCGTCAGTTCTACCTCTCCCCTGCCGTCTCCCCTTCCGGCCGTTACAACCAGCATACAGCATGCTCCGCTACGTAATTATCCCCCCATTCGACCGCTAGTGCATGCGTTGCAGTGGCGTCACCGCTGACGCACTCTCCTCCTCTACCGGTTCCCCCACCACGTACCTGACTGTTCCCCTCGTGCGATCGGAATTTTCTTAACGCTCGGAAATTGTAACCCCCTCAGTAAAGAAGTTACACTTAAAAATCAGCTCAACGAGGCATATGAGACCGGCTTGGAAAATCTCAGGCTCACCTCCAGCAGACGAAGACAAGGTGGCGTACATGATGTCATACCAGTTGACGATATATATACCTTGGTATTGGTGGTGTGATTTTTTTTTTATTAATTTTAAATTTTTTTCAAATTTATTCGTTAATAAATAAAAAAGTTAAAGATGGTGGACGAATCCAATATGGCGAACTTTTGTTTTTATTAAATTTTATTAAATTAATTTTTTATTATTTCAATTTTTTTTCTAATTTTTTCGTTAGTAAATAAATAAGTTAAAGATGGCGGGCGTAACGAAAAGATCAACGGTGACGTCATATGCCATGATAACATAATCCATGATGACGTCAGAGGCTTATCGGAGGCTGTAGACATGGATGCTTAAGCCTCTTTATGGACAAGGTGTTCTTTCTAAGGCAAAATGACTTTTGAGGTTTTTCGAAATCCTAATTTTTGAATTTTTGTGGAAGAAAACGAGAAATTTTGCCTCAAAACGGGAATTTTTGAGTCATTTTGAGTCATTTTTGAGGAATTTGAGGAATTTTTGAGTCCAAGATGGCCGCCGTGACGTCACTAATCCAAGATAGCGGAAAAAACCATACACCACCGCTTGGAGCCTGTGCCAGGTCCGCCATATACATACTACTTGAAGATAAATTAGCAAACCCTTTTTGAAATTTAAGTTGCAGGTTAGCTTAGGACATTTTGCTTTTAAAAAGTTTATTTTCAAAGTTTCCGGGGAAAAAAGCATCTCTATACATCTCTCTATACCTTCCTATATATATTTCTCTATATTTATCTCTATATATAAATAACTATAATTCTCTCCATAGCTCTATCTCTCTCTATCCTCTGTCTCTCCGACTCTCCCCTATATCTCTCCATCTTTCCGTCTATATATATATCCCCTATATCTTTCAATATCTACCTCTATCTCTGTATGCCTTTCTATCTCGCTGTATTTCTCTATCTAACTATATATATTTATCTATCTCTATATATATTGACTCGCGTGCTACTATTAATTAGTATTCGGACCATGGAAAAAAAGGAACTGTCATAAAATACTTACTGGTAATGATACGATACTACTCGCGCGTCATATTTAATTGCCATGGACACGGAGAAGGCATCAACAATTAACGAAAGAGCCCGCTGCCATGCAGAGGAATAAAGAAATTTCATCAAAAATAATTAAACTCTGCTTCGAGTGTTGGTTTGATCGAAATCTCACCTGGACAGCCTTGTTTCGAAGGTCAAGTGTGCAAACGTTTCAACTCCATCGGACATTGATTTTTTTGACGTGACAACGTCTAATAAATTGATGAACGCCGGCTGCACGCACGAAAAAGTGTCCCTTTACGCTGTGTCCCGTTACGCTCATTGTACGCTTGCGCCGCATCTATCTCTCTTCCATTCGATTGGAACAACCATCGATTTTGACTTTTTAGAGGCAAATTAAACTTGAAACACTCCCATTCGTTTCCTACTTTTTCTATCCTTAATAGAATAACAAAGATTGGAAGAAGTTAAATAGCAAACACGCATAAAAGTTATAGTTAAAATAATCTCTTCGTTAAAGTAATAAAACATATTTGAATTAACGAGTGCAAATAAAAGTATATTTATCAAATAAATTGTAGATTTCATTTCACTCCTTCTTTGTTTCCATACAAAATAGTGATAATTCAATAAAAAATGATTCCATTTTAATTCACAAAAGTATGCAATCATTTCATCAATGTTTTATTATGACGTTTTAACGTTAAACTATCGTCCGTAAACCGACTTTACAGACAACCAATATTTTATATATTTATTATATTAGATAAATTGAGCGTATTTCCGAGCAGTTCCTTTGAGGAGGTATCCGGGGGCCATAAGTGACCTCGGTGGAAGGAAAACAGGACCTCGGGTACGGCGGTCAGCAGGGCTGGAGGGGGGGGGGGGGGGGGGGGACCTTGGGCGCCGGCCAACACGCCTCAAGTGGGCACGCGGCGGCTGCTTTGAGGTTTCCGCAGATCTGGAGCAGCGACGCCAGAGCGGACATCCTGCCCGCCCCACGCGCCGTCCAGGCCGCGTCTCGGCTGCCCGGGACGCGAGCAGCCAATCAGAGCTCGCAAAGCCAAAGGGAAACCTTCACAGTGTCAACTGTTCAACGAATTTAAAAAAAAAAGGATATTATTTAAAAACAATCCCTTTTCCAAATCAGGTCCCAAGCCAAAGTTTCTTATCTTTTTTTTGACATGACAACGTCTAATAATTCGATGAACGCCGGCTGCACGCACGAAAATGTGTCCCGTTACGCACATCGTTCCGTTACGCTTTGTGTCCCGTTACGCTCATCGTTCCGTTACGCTGTGCTCCGTTACGCTGTCGACGAGTGCAGTAATAATAGGTTATGTTACAAATTGACTAAAAAATTATGGTGATTCATATAATTGATGATAGATATTTGATTACACTTTATTTACATGAAAACTTGTTCATAATTATATTTAAACTTTATAGCTAAACGCCAGTTTTTAAAATTAATTACAAGTCATCTACACGTGAACTGTTTCGTCGAATGTTTATAAAGTGAACTGAAAAGTTAATGTGGTTTTAATCGCTTATTACAACAACAATTTCGGCAATAAAGGTTAATTCATCTTGCATTTTAAAAATCTTATTACTAGTATAATTTCAAGTATTTATTAGTTTATTATTACAATAAAAGTGATTCAATTTTATTCATAAAAGTATGCAATCATTTCATCAGTATTTTGTTATGACGTTGTCACGTTAAACTATCGTCCGTAAACCGACTTTACAGAAAACCAATTTTTTTCCAAGTATATTTCGCTTTTACTGGAGCCGTTTCATTATATTGTTAAAAATGTCGGTCTGCTAATCAAAATGGCGACGTAGGAGCTGCTCCGGCAGCGAATTCTAGCGGCGGGTGCGGAAACTAAATACGATTCGCGTCCAGAAATATTTATCACGTTCTGACATTATTTTGAAGAATTCTGCGTTAAATTTTTCGTGTCCGAATTTCATATTTCCAACGTGAGAACATAAGGATTTGCTGTTTACCGAATAACTGGCGTGTAATAAAACATTCGCTAACATTTTTTTTAAATATGCTACATATATAGGTACATAATTTGCTTCCCCGAATCAAATGCCGGAAATAAACACGTGTTAATAACTACAGTACACTCTTTTGAGATAACATCTTGTCAGCGTTAGGAAGACTGCAGGTAGACGCTCTACCGCTCTGGTTCTGGGGTAGAGCGTCTGCCTTGTGACTTGTAGGACCCGGGTTCGCGCCCCGGCTCCTCCAAGGCGGATTGCCCAGACAAAATGGTGGCATTTTCTCTGGTAGGAATACAATCCCTTGCAACAAGTCAGGCTACCAAAGAGACGACCTTCCAGGTGGCTTCCAAATGGGGAGCCCGTTTCTTTTCTTGGGCTCCCCATGCGGTGGCCATTCCGGGGGTTTCTCCGGGGTCGCGGAGTTTTGCAAGAATATTGGTTATCATCCCACCATGTAGACTTCTTTTTTATCCAAGACACCGAACTGGCAAATTGTCAAAAAAATATGTTTAAATTAATTATTTTATTTAGCAGAATAAATGAGTTAGTTTGTATCAGTAAATATGCTGAACGTTTATCCTAATTCATTAATTGATAAAATTTCTAATTGGAAAAAAAAAAATATTCATACGGGAACCTCACTTATATAAATACACTTCCATAAGATTATAAACATAATATCTATCACTGATATTCACAACACACAATGAAAACGAAAAAAAGACTTGAACAAATGCTAATATTTAAAATCACAAAAAAACAATACTTCAGAGTTTCCGCACACGTTTGAATATATATTTTATATGTAATATGAAGTATTAGGGATAGTTGTTCTTTAATAGTATTTTATTTTTACCTATGCGAAACTTGATTAATTTAATATAACTTTTAAGTGATGGACTGAGCTAAGTATTTAATACGATAAACAAATAAAAAGTACTTGCTTAAGGAACACTTTGTATGATCCAGTAATCTGCAATGTAAAATATTTTCCACTACCTAGTTATGAACCACGTTCCTATAGCTAATTAACCACGTTCCTGTAGCTAATTAACCGTACACTATAACCGCTACGTTACGAAGCCTGACGGAAGATTGTTAGGGTTTTTAAAACTTTAAATAACGTTTTGACGTGACAACGTCTAATAAATCGATCAACGCCGGCTGCACGCACGAAAAAGTGTTCCATTAAACACATTGTTCCGTTACGCTGTGTTCCGTTACGCACATTGTTCCGTTACGCTGTGTCCCGTTACGCTCATTGTACGCTTGCGCCGCATCTATCTCTCTTCCACTCGATTGGCCTATGCGTCCGAGGAGAAGAAAGACAGCGGCAGCACACAACTTACATCTACACGTGAACTGTTTCGTCGACTGGTTATAAAGTGAAGTGAAAAGTTAATGTGGTTTTCATTGCTTATTACAACAACAATTTCGGTAATAAAGGTTAATTATTCTTGCATTTTAAAAATCTGGTTACTAGTATAATTTCAAGTATTTGTTCTCTTGTTATTGAAATAAAAATGATTCAATTTTATTCATAAAAGTATGCAATCATTTCATCAATGTTATGTTATGACGTTGTCACGTTAAACTATCGTCCGTAAACCGACTTTACAGACAACCAATTTTTTTTGTTTTGTTTGCCTCAATACTGGTCGTTTTTCTTAGAAAAAAAGTACATTATGCAAAACCCAAAGGATTAGCTGTACATCACAAACCAAGATGTCGGACACCACCACGCACCGGCACCAGTTGCCGGACCTGCATTTATTTACTACTAAAATTATAATATAAAAACCTTTAAGCATTCTTATGAACCCCAAATTTACATATACCCTTATTTGCGAAATTGTAATGCTTGACATGATAAACACTTTCTCTGGAGTTTTTTTTATTATGACTATTTTATTTACCAATATATATTCCACAGTAGTTTCACTATTCCAATGTTTCATTTGGCACAACAATATTTTTGGTTCCATGTTCATAGTCGTGAATACGTCATCTCCCTATGGAAATTTCTTTGCACTTTGCGTTGCATGCGTATCGTACACAATCACTCTCATTTTTTTCCATAACACGCCTAAAGAAATACAACTTCAAATATATATATATATAAATAAATAATTAATAATATGCGAGTTATGTCTATGAAGCAGACACCTTACACACAGCTTAACCTGAATTACAACGGTGGCAAATTTCGGCCACTAGCATAAATGAAAGAATTAAATTATACACATTTTTTTTGTTACAGTGACGTATATTTTATAGAGGATGTTATATGGGTTATGTTAATATCTAAAAAAAAAAAAAAAAAAAATCAGTCATGGGGACTGTCGACAGAAGTGAAAACTTATAATTTTGTTTTTAAATGTTTAATATGAAATCATTTCTACGTCAAATGTACGAAAGAAAATGATTTTGGTATTATAGCACTAGCAATTCGGTGACGCGGACCCAAAAGTTTTGCCCCTACCAATAATAACTTTAAAACATGAAGAAATGAAATTTTTTCATTGAAAGAATAAAAAAAATATTAACTTAAATCTACAAATAATCAACATTATCTCTAATAAATCAATAACATTACATTTGAAGAAATTCACATCGTAAACAAACAAAAGAAAAAAAAACATAGGTAACCTCGACTTAACCACCTACTAAAAAATATCCAATACTCGCAATATGTACCACACAATATCGTTAAAATTTCCTTGGAAAATAAAGATAAAATTAAAAACTTGTATCTTTAAAAATAGAATAAATTAAGTTTTATCCTTGAAAAATAAAAAATTGGTTGTCTGTAAAGTCGGTTTACGGACGATAATTTAACGTGACGTCATAAAAAAACATTAATGAAATGATTGCATACTTTTATTAATAAAATTGAATCATTTTTATTGAATTATCACTATTTTGTATTGATACAAAGAAGGGGTGAAATTAAATCTACAATTTAATTGATAAATTTACTTTTATTTTCACTCATTAATTCAAATATGTTTATTACTTTAACGAACAGATTATTTTAACTATAACGTTTATACATGTTTGGTTTTTAACTTCTTCCAATCTGTGTTATTCTGTTAAGGATAGGACGATGACAGGAAAAGTAGGAAGCGAATGGAAGTGTTTCAAGTTTAATGTGCCTCGAAAAAGTCAAATCGATGGTTGTTCCAATCGAGTGGAAGAGAGATAGATGCGGCGCAAGTTTACAATGAGCGCAACGGGACAAAGTGCGTAACAGACAATTTTTCGTGCGTGCAGCCGGCGTTCATAGATTTATTAGACTTTGTCACGTCAAAAAGTTTTCACTTCAATAATTGTGGCATTTGTTGCTCGTTGAGATGAATCAACGCTGAGGGTTTAATGTGGTATTATCCATGTCGCATGTTCTGCGAAGCGTGGCTTGGATACGTCGCCTTCAACATGATGTAAATTTCGAGCAGCATCGAGTGGGATCAATCGATAACTTCATCGACATCATCTCTCGCCCGCGCTGACACACGCTGACAGCCACTTCACCTCCCCCCTTCCTTTTCCCCCCTCCATCAAACTTCACCCTCAGAGGATACACAAGGAGCCAGAACTGTCAGACGTGAAGCCGTTATTCCCCCCCCCCCCCTTTTTTTTTTTGACGTGACAACGTCTAATAAATCGATGAACGCCGGCTGCACGCACGAAAAAGTGTCCCGTTACGCACATTGTCCCGTTACGCTCTGTCCCGTTACGCTCATTGTTCCGTTACGCTGTGTTCCGTTACGTTGTCGGCGAGTGCAGTAATAATAGGTTATGTTACAATTGACTAAAAAATTATGGTGATTCATATAATTGATGATAGATATTAGATTACACTTTATTTATATGAAAACTTGTTCATAATTATATTTAAACTTTATAGCTAAACGCCAGTTTTTAAAATTAATTACAAGTTATCTACACGTGGACTGTTTCGTCGACTGTTTATAAAGTGAAGTGAAAAGTTAATGTGGTTTTCATTGCTTATTGCAACAACAATTTCGGCAATAAAGGTTAATTATTCTTGCATTTAAAAATCCGATTACTAGTATAATTTCAAGTATTTATTCTTTTATTACTAAAATAAAAATGATTCAATTTTATTCATAAAAGTATGCAATCATTTCATCAATGTTTTGTTATGACGTTGTCACGTTAAACTATCGTCCGTAAACCGACTTTACAGACAACCAATTTTTTTGTTACCTAACAGGGATTGGATTTGGACACGTTCTGGAATACGGTATGCTAGTTAGGTTACAGTGGTATTCGCTACCTTACACGAATCCGAATGTCTTGGAATACCGGCCTCTAGTGTCAGCCCCCCACGTGGCGAGATAAGATAGAAAGTTGTGGGTCATAGTGCTTACACTATCTGCACACAAAATAACGCTCCAGATTTGAAAAAAACTTGTTTGAAATACAAATGATACGGGATGCGCATTTAGTCTCATTGTTCAAGAATAAATAAATACAATATAAATTTTGCGTGTCCGAGTTTTAGAGCACGAAGTGATGAAGTTTTCTATTCGTAAATAAGGCGTTTTTATCTGTCCCACACGAATGTATCATAAATAGTACAACATTCATACTTAATAAGAAAATAAAATATTTTGGCGACTATTTACCAACATATTTTTCAAATTTAAAAAAAAATTGGCGAAGGAAGATCCACCTGTCTTTACATTATCCATAAAATGAGATATTAAAGTTATGTAATGATTTTCAAGGAAGAAATAAATGTGTGTGAGCATGGCGTGACTTAAAAATCAAACACAAATTATATTTGCCAGTTTCAGAGATCACTGAAAAAAAAAAACAATGATCAGAAATTATTTAGCTGCTTAAATTTCTATACATCTCTGAGGGTCACTATGGTGTTTTGATACCAGAATATCAATTATAACAATCTAAATAAAAGAAAGGGAAAAATGTTCACTCGTTCAGAATATTATATCTGCAAAAGTTCTTTACAGATTGCTTTGAAATTTTGACACAACGCTGTATTCGAATACGCGCGTATTTTTATATTATACCTATATCACACACCTGTGACAGGAAAAAAAAGATAGATAAAAATATAGATGGATAAACTTTGATACATAAATGAATGTTTGTATGTCGGTCTTCTGTTTTTTTTAAAGATAAAGATATACATATGAATATAAAGACATAGAGAGTAAGAGATATAAAAAGAGGTATAGATAGAGGGAGATATACAGATATATGGAGATATACAGATATATGTATATATATAGTGAGATAGATTGAGATATATACAGATACATTTCTATATAGATAGAGTGATATTGAGATGTACAGAGATATAGAGAGACTTTATACATAGAGAGATGTATAGAGAGATAGAGAGCGATATCTTTGTATATGTGTAGCTACTTTAAACAACTTACAAAAACATTGGGAGGCATAGCAACGCATGGCGGGCATTAGCTGGTTAACTGATATTCAAACAAGGTTCCTTACGGTGAAGTTGAACGACACTGGACCAAGCGTGGCTCCAGAAGGGGGGGCGGTGGGGGCGATAGCCCCTCCCGAGACCAATTTTATTGATTAGTGTATATTTATGTTTACTTAAATATTTAATTTCACATGTTAAACTTTTATCTCATCAAAAGTTGCATGGAGCTACCAAGGTTCTGTATTTTGAAACCTGTAATTTGTAAATAATATTCCAAGGCCAATATCTGACCAATTTCATTTTTTTTGCAACTACGACCTTTCTTTGTGCGATAGCCCCAGTGGCGGATTCATAAGGAGGGGGGGGGGTCGCAGGGGCCCCCCCCCCCCTTGACCAGGGCAGCCCAGCACCAAGCATGGTTCTTGGCAAGGGGAGGGCGCGCACCCGGCCGCCGATGTTATACAATACACATTCATACACTTACCTTTAACGACTTCATGTCTTGGAAACAGTTTGAATAAAGTTTTATTAAGCTTTGCATGTGTCTAGAATCTTTGGTTTTTCTGTAGTGATTTTGACATTTGTATACTGCACAATTGGCCATTTTAACTACATATAGCACACAATTATGCACCAACAACAGCAAATATTCGGGCGAGACGTAAATGAAACGGGTAGAGCTTGGAAAAAGATCTCTGGCTGCATCCAAGCAACCAAGGTGACGTAACAAGGGAGTGTGTGGAAGAGGAGGACCTGCCCTCCCCCCCCTTGAGATTTTTCTGTATCCGCCACTGGATAGCCCCTCCGGAAAAGTCATCCTGAAGCCGCCATTGCACTGGACGAGTGTCCGGGCCGGAGGGGACAGTGTAGAGCCGGAGTTTACCGGAGACACGACAGCGGGGGCCGCTGGTAAATCAATACGTCGGAAGCCCCAGTCGGGTAAATACTGCCCCGGCTTTCCCCCAAGCGCCTGCGGGAATTCCGCTGAGCTTGTGCTTTTCGGGCTGTCCGTCCGTGTTTTGCCGTCCCAAACCGCGACGGGTTTCTGGGCATTATCGGATTCAACTGATAGATCCGGGAGGGGAAGGGAGGAAGGGGGTTGCATGGTGGCATTTCCCCGCCCCCCTTTCCTGAACCCTAAATAATTATCTGATTGTTCTCCTGATCCCTTGTCGTAGTTCACCAAACATTCAGCAGTGCTATATAGAGCAGCGGTTCCCAAAAATATGTTTCGTTGCAGGGTCACAGGAGTTCCATAGAGATCCGGAATATTCGCGGGTTCAATGACCTCCAGGATAGACTACAATATCCTCTACACACTCGGGCAAATGCCAACTGTTTATTGTCTGCTGACTTGTGAGTCGTCTGGACTGGGTGGCCTGTGATTCGACACTTCTATGAGTGAGGGTCTCTAATTTGCCCTCAGTCCTCCAGATTAACAGTGAACCAATTGCAGAAGCAGCGCTAAGGTATAATTATTTGAATTTAGCTTAACACGAAATGAACCCGCGAATTTTCCGGGTCTCTATCCATGAAGCAGGCACAATTACTGTCACATAACTTCCTTTGAAGGAGTTGGGGATCCGCCAAAAGAAAAGTCGATCATAAAAATTGTTTGTCTGTAAAGTCGGTGTACGGACGATAGTTTAACGTGACAACGTCATAACAAAATATTGATGAAATGATTGCATACTTTTTATGAATAAAATTGAATCATTTTTATTGAATTATCACTATTTTGTATGGATACAAAGGAGTGAAATGAAATCTACAATTTAATTGACAAATTTACTTTTATTTGCACTCATTAATTCAAATGTGTTTATTACTTTAACGAACAGATTATTTTAACTATAACTTTTATACATGAAAGCTATTTAACTTCTTCCAATCTGTGTTATTCTGTTAAGGATAGGACGATGATAGGAAAAGTAGGAAACGAATGGGAGTGTTTCAAGTTTAATGTGCCTCGAAAAAGTCAAATCGATGGTTGTTCCAATCGAGTGGAAGAGAGATAGATGCGGCGCAAGCGTACAATGAGCGTAACGGGACAATGTGCGTAATTGAACACTTTTTCGTGTGTGCAGCCGGCGTTCATCGATTTATTAGACGTTGTCACGTCAATAAGTAAACTATCTACTGAAAGAAAATATAATATTATATAGTAATATGCTACAAAATATTAGATTGATTTCTACTATCAACGTCTTGGCACTATCTATTACCTAGCTATAAGGAATAATTATCATCATCCAGGTCAGCGAGCAAAGACGACAACCTTAGGCGAAGAGATGAAGCATCTGATATCTGCCCTTCAAGCGAATGGTTACATGAAATAATAAATAATAAATAAAGCCCAGTGGTCAGCCATATTAAAGAAGAAGAACAACGAACCTTTTACTAACAATTCCGTTCATAAAAGAAATCATCGATACTTAAACAATTTCCAAACCAACAAACAAGATGAAATGACTCGTGACATCAGTGAGAGATTTTTGTAGGGGGAGCGGGTCAGTACTGCATCATTTTTAGAATCGACACAACACGGATCCAATCAGCCCAGGCATCTTCCACGCTGCTCCCAGGCATTCCACACAAGCGGATCCAGTCCCCGGGCGTCGTCTGCAGTGTGCCCGCCATTTTGTTTCGGGATATGCTGGCGGCGGCCATCTTAGTTTCGAGTTGGGTGGAGGTAGGCGCCGCCAGTGTCGCAGATGATTTTTTAAATTTTGTACTAAAATCTCTGAAGTATAAAACTTCCACTGCTCAAGTTGTAAAATTGCGTAGGGACAACTGCGGCGGGTGAATCATCACACTTTCAAAATAATCACACTACTGACTTCAACCATGATGATATACTATCAGTCATAACTGATTATATATATGATATATTATATTATTATATACTATAATATTCAATTATCTTAATATATATAACTGCAGTGTCCTGATGTTTGTTTCCAGTGAACTCTTCACCAAGTCAACCGATCTCGATGAAAATTGGCATTTATGTGTAAATTTTTTTTCCAACTTGAGAGATAGGATAGTTTTTATTTCGATTAATGATCTTAATAATTTATAATTAATAATAAACTGATTATCAATGTTGATTGGTGTTTTAAGCCAGGGAAACAGTGGGTACTTCGTCTCCATGACAACGTTGCGTGCTCGAGAGTCGGGAAACCATCGGTGCTATTCGTTTTTTCTTCGGTACATTACAAAGCATTGTACTAAGTTTTTGTCAAAATTAATTAATTTTCATCTTATTTCATTTATTATAACTGTAAATGAGAGATTTGGTCTCATTTTCCCCCCATTAATACAACCGTGCGAAGCCGGGTCGGGCAGCTAGTAAATACTATAATATTCTGTTATTTAATATAAACAATTTAAAAAATATTATATTTTGGTTTTGTTGTTATGACGTTTCTGTTGGTTTCTGGACTCGGAAAATAAAAGTTCAAGCGATCTTCATTGTGCATGCACCATAATGACACTAACACAAACAAAGGAGACGGTATCTACCAAACACAGAAGAGCCAGCAATACACGCTAACAATACTACTCTCAAGGCCATTCATGTTGTGGCGACAGTCCTTGAGAGAGAAGCTTCTAGGAGAGGGGGAGGGGGGAAGAGTGTCAGCGAGAATAAATTGCCAGAGTCAACGTAAAATAATATAAAAGTTACCCATATGTTGATATGAACATGGACTTTGAAAGTGTAAGATTTATTCTCGCATATCAAATGTACGCCAAGTTTCAGCAAGCTTACTATGGACGGAGACAGTCACCGATACTGAGTCCCGACAGTTTCAAGAACAAGGCACCGTTAATGGTGTTTGACGTTTCCAAACAGGATGATCGAATAAATTCAAACATCATCGACTGTAGAAACTAGATATCGACTAGCAGAAATATTCCACCAAACACCTATGCTTTTTGTCTGATACTTCACGATCATGCGTAGAATTGAGTGAAATAAAACTTTTTGACCAGATAAAAATGTTTTTTTTTTTTCTTTTCATTTTTTTTATAATTTATTTTTGCTGTTACAAAGGTCGCACACGCCTACTTGCTTTGATACTTGCTTTGCATTTTATCACCGTCTATATATTTTAGATACTAAATGTGATAATAACTTCAATCATTTTATCATTTGGCAATGTTTACACTGGCTACATATTCGTGATCTGAGAAATGGAAGAGAATTAAGTTATTCAGTAACTACCTTGATTTGTCAAATAAAGTTCTGTAAACCATTTCTAGAATTTTTGTTTATGAATTTATAGATAACCCTAAATTAATAAAAAATAACATTAAAACCGATTTTTTTTTTTAAATTCAAATATAACGTACTGTTTGTAAGCTATAAAAGAAATTCATTTAAAACTACTACAAAAAGTAAATAGTGAAATGACAATAAAATAAATAAAAAATTTCTGGAAATTAAATGAAAGTTAAAAATACTATAAGAAAACTCTCAAAATAAAGCACATAATTTTTGCTAGATACTCTACAGTAAAATTAAGAGTTCGGTATTACATCGGAAAATAAATAATTCTAACCATTCGGCTTAATACAAATGGATGAAATTCTATCTGAACTCTGAAACCTGTTTCATAATATCTCAAGAAATGGCCAAGTGTGAACTTAAAAAATAGAGTTAACTTTCGTGACAACGACACATTAATTTGTGTACTAAGGAAACGATGGGCAATAGAAACAATTTCTTATTGGTCAGTAGTAGTATATGAAAGTATTTCCGGCGGCATGTTCAAGGTTGTGGATTATGGATTGTCGGCAACCATCTTGTATTGTGACATCACGGCGGCCATCTTGGATAACTGTCATATTGTAAAGTGAGTAACATATAATACCTAGGGTGTAATCCGACACACCGATCACATTTTTATCTTAAACCTAACAATTATTTTAATTCTTAAAAATGTATTAATTTTTTTTAATGTGTTTTGTACG
Organism: Bacillus rossius redtenbacheri; assembly: GCF_032445375.1. Taxonomy (NCBI): domain Eukaryota; kingdom Metazoa; phylum Arthropoda; class Insecta; order Phasmatodea; family Bacillidae; genus Bacillus; species Bacillus rossius. The sequence continues at coordinate 12,721,985 of NC_086344.1, read as the reverse complement.
CCATTTACCTTAGAAGTACTGCAATCTCGACGAGGTCAAACGATTGAAAATAGCTACAGGGCCATCCTCTATGTATATTAGCAGCATTCTGACCTCCTGCACTACTTATTACCAAGGAATATATATTATGCCAACCAGTACGACATCAAGCGGCCATTTTGGATCCATCGTTTGGTGTTTATGTGTACCCTCATCTTGGTTTATTTTTTACCCACTAGAGGACAGTAATATCAATCACGAGTCAACTATTGTTGCGTCCGCCATCTTGTCTGCCATCTTGGCAACCACATTGAAAATTCGTACCTAAAAGCCTAAAAATTTGGGAAAAAAATCTAAAAATCATAAAAAAAAATTACCTATTAAAATAATGATAGATTAAATTGATTTCAGTCATAGGTTCGAGTCTTGGTCGATGCAAAAAAAGTTGATTTTACCTCAAAATATTAATATAATAATTACATCGATATAATATTTTATCATAAACATAAACAAGTTCAATAAATAGAACACATTATTTACAATTAAATTGTGTAACATAAATCTTAATCTAGTACAAATATACACATATACACGATAGAAAAACCAACTGAATTAATACTTTAGATAAATTAACATAACATGTTATGCTCAACATATATCTCCACATTTAATTTTTTGCAGTTCAATACACTTTATGCTTTTAAGACCAGATTTACAAAGTTTTCAGCGAAATATTAAAGCATATTTTACAGAAATAAACCTTGAGCTTATGTTTTGTAACGTGTGATTTCACAAGTCGGGAAAAGTTATCAAAATTATGGATATTATAGATATTGTCCTTTCTTTAGTGTTTAGTTACACGAATTGGACACACATTATTTAAAACCTTCTGAAACAATTTTTGATGAAACTATTACCGTAACTTCGAAATCTACCCACGCTTGTAGGCTGTGCCAAAAGGGATTTTTTTTTCCCTTTGGCAGTTACATTGGAAATGTGTGTTTCCCAAAATCTTAGTATGTCTCTTGAAAATTATTCCTTTGAATAAAAATATTATCCAAACTTTTACTAAGCAGCATAAAAATTTTTTTTTCATTGTCATAGAAACATTTTTTTTTTCAAAATACGCATTAGAAATACAAACATTCAATATTAGCAGTTGTGAATGAGTAAGTTTTATACGTAAAGTTCTGAACTTTTATTTCAACCCAAAATTTTTTTCCAACAATGACATGAGTGTTCCAAAATCCGTACTTTTTTAAGTTCCCGAACGTCTTTTCGCCGTGGGGTAGATGGTGTCACGAATCATGTGCTCTTTTATATATTATCCTTGAAACGGAGATGGAAGTTGTTTATCATTAACGACGAGTCTTTCTGTTTTATATTTAGTTTAATTTTTTGGCCCCTGGTTTAATTCCTTCAGTATGGCTTGTTGTAATTTAATGACATCTTGTATCTTATGTCGACAGACGACGCAGGGCCTTTGGTTCGAAAGTGTTTGATTCGAACAGGCGTCATGGAGGCGCTACACGTGGAGAAATCTTCCTGAAAGCAATAAGAAATGCTCTTTCCGACGGACCTTCGGACAGACGGGGAGTATAAGAGCCCGTCCACAATAGTCCGAACCTGTGCGTGGTCCGTGTCCTTATCCGAATGTGAGTGACGTCACATTGTCTCACCAGAAAACTGCCCTGTCCACAATAATTGCGATGTCCGATGTCCGAATGTATTGATTTCTAAAGTTGTCACCAGAGCGCAGTAAATGTGCCAAACCAAATGTTTTTTTTATTATTGTTTTGATGCTTTGTAGTTTGAGATTGAACTTATGAAAGTTATGTAAGTTATAAGTGACTAACAACGCCTTCCATTTCCTTCAATAACAAAAACAAACACCACGTTTTTCAAACGGGAACCGGAAATTCAAATATCGAGAGTGTTCTGTTCTTTTTTCTGTGTCCGAAGTACACAGGTTGGGACAAAAAGTTCAAATTGACGAATGTCTTCGGACCAGGTAGGTTCGGACCTTAGCCCACTTGACGCATGACGTCAGAGGGTCACGTGGACCAATCAGCGACGAGTGTCTTCGGACACAGTTTAGGACATTGATATTGTAGACGGGCCATAAAAGGCGGCTGCGAGGAACATTAACCCTCGGAGAATGCTTGAAAGTGGCGCCGCAGGTTTCCTATGTTTCGTTTCCGGCTCTTCAATTACGCAGGAGCAGGGGGAGGTATATCCGACGAAGGAAGTGGTTCCTGTGTGAAGAAGCCTTCAGCGCCGGGGGTTGGAAAAGGAGGGAAAGGGGGGGAGGGGGTGTAATGCGAGGCTGGAGGGAAGTGAACAGCCGCTCTCCAGTGCACTCTGCCACTAGTTCCAGCTGGAGGCAGTGATGCCAACTGCTACAGAGTGTTCCCCCTAGGGACCAACTTCAAATCCCCCTAGATGTCGATTTAAAAAACCCTAAAGTTTTCATTGTACACCCTATTTAACAGCTGAAATTATTTTCTCTTGAACCTTACATTTCCTAAATTTTTTTCTGCCCAAAATGAGCATAATAATTTTGAAAAAATAACATTCAGTATCTACAAAATTTATATATGTACGAATTTAATTTCGGTTTAAATAATACACGTTTACTAACCTTGAAGTTCTGGATCTATCTGTCTCCCAACATTTCGTATATTTTTGCTGATAATTTTTTTTTTTTTGCATTCTGGAAAAGATTTGAACACGAATAACTAATTATTATTCTTTTTTACTCCTTGGCACCACAGGAAAACATAAACGACAATAAAACTCGCGAGTACACAGCAAATTAACGGACGCAACACCAACCAGACAACTTGCAACGTGAAAACGTTGAACGTTAAAAGTAAAAACGGAATTCTCTTGACCGGCAAGTTGTTGTTGGTCGTAGTGCGAAATTCAGCCACCAGCGCCACTTGAGTTGCTGTTCTTTTTTCAAGTTGTTTTCAGGATATGCACTTTAATTGCAAGCCCTCAAAAAATTTCTTAAATAATATACCCGCTAAAAAAATTCCCCCTAAATAAATGCACCCCCTAAAAAACCACCATTACATCTTGGTTCCCCCTAAATTTGGACGGAAAACCCCCAAGTTGGCAATCCCTGGCTGGAGGTACAGTCATCCCACATTCAATTTAAACCATACGATGTTTTGAAGTGACAAAAAGCCAATTAAATATCACTGTAAAAATATTATTGTTTATTATGAAATAACTTGTCATTCATCATAGTAAAACGATGTATTTCAATAAAATGAAATGAAATTTTTATCAGAGTATGTTGCAGGCGAATATATACGCTATTTAAGTTGTTATTTTACTATTCCAAGTGTATTCTATAGTATTTGATTTAAAAACAACAGAAACAACACATTGAGTTTAGCTATAGCTATGGTTCTATTAAATTATGTTTCTTATTCAAAACTCGTCTTGTTTTTTTTCGCAGGAAACTGCCACCCGGTCAATAGGGACCGAATGCAATGGACAGGAACGTTTGCAGTCAGCTCTACGGTCTTGACGTGGTCACAGTCCTCGCAGTTCAGGAGCAACTGGCCCGAGCCTTAGAAATTCATTTAAGCCCAATCTCAAAGAACACATATGTTTCAAAATTTTAGTGGTTCTTTGAAAATTTTGCCTCACATGCATAACGACTACATTGACAGAATTCAATTTGTTCCAATAATGTATACAACTGTAAAAAAAATTACCAAAAGTCACTCTTTGGAAGTTTAAAAACAAAATTGTTGCGTGTACTAATGTACACTTATGTGCGTTAGAAGTTACACACACTTGGCGTGATAAATAAACTAACTTTAATTTTGCATGCAAATAATAAATAGAAATTAAATAATTATTAATACCGTTGGTAAAGTACGTATAAATTCAATCAAATTAAAAAATACTCAATATTCAAAATAAAACTTCAAAATACGAATAAAATTAATTAATTAAATTAGTAAAATAATGTAGATAAATTTTAAGTACATAACAATAAAACCCAATTAATAGGCTGTTGTTTATTTAATTATTTATTAAACAATAATTTATAATGCAAATAAAACATTCATCAGGGAACATAACCTCACATATATAATTATTATTATCTTTGAAAGATTTGTGCAATGGGAGTGCATGACTTGGTGTAGACTTTTGGACATACGCCATTGCTTAACACATGTATGTCTGCAGAATAAAACTACAAAGAAACACAAATGACAAAAACACAAATTAAGCAAAAATTGCTGTTGTCAGGATTTAACGCCACACAATATTCCACAACAGGAATATGGTCAACAAACAAGGAAAAAACAAAGAAAAATGAAAAATGGACTAACAGAATGAAAAAAAAAAAACCACAAATGATGACAGCACAAAAATTCCGAACCCAAAAAAATTCAACACAACAGTTGAAACGAGACAAAAAAACATAGCAAAACGAAAAGACGAAACGAACACAATAGTTTTCCAAAAAACAAAAAACAAAAAGCGAAACGAAAAACCCCCCACAAATGATGACAGCAAAAAAAATATTGAACCCAAAAAATTCAGCACAACAAAAACACGACCAAACGAAAAGACGAAACAAACACAACAGTTTTCTAAAACAGAAACAAGCGACGTTTCGGGAACTGCTATCTGCTCCCGTCCTCAGGTAGAGACGCACATGGTACGGAAACACAGGTGCGACTACGTTATTTGTATGTAAACTTTTTTTTTCATCCTGTGAAAATTTCGTTGCACCGTGCGCGCGCATCGTATAAATTCACTCATGATGCGCCTACAAGATGTAACTTCAAAAAAAAATAATAATTCCCACGTGATTTCTCTCTTAAGAAAAACACGTTAAAAACAACCACGAGACAGGAGATGTGATGACGGGAGTAAAGATGGCGGTTGTCTCCCAAGATGGCGGCTTGTCTTCCAAGATGGCGGCCACTCACCCTCCGTGTCCTCGGGGAACTGGCGCAGGTCCTGCGGCGAGGCAGCCATGTCCTGCGACGTGTCCATGGAGCCTCAGGCACTCGGACAGCTCTCCTGTCCTGCATCACACACAGCCACGGTCCGCCTCAGCCACGAGTCCTCTGAACACACACGGCTGTTCACTTAAGTACAATTGCCAACACCGCGACATTCACAAAGGGGAGATTAACACGTCCAGACGTGGTAACTATCCTGTACACCTCGACCCATTCACAAAGGGGAGATTAACACGTCCAGACGTGGTAACTATCCGGTACACCTCGACCCATTCACAAAGGGGAGATTCACACGTCCAGACGTGGTAACTATCCTGTACACCTCGAAACATTCCCAAAGGGAAGATTCTAACGCAGCAATGGCGTATGTCCAAAAACTTACGTCAAGTCATATCCTGTACACCTTGACATTCACAAAGGGGAGATTCTAACGTAGATACCTGTTACTATCCTGAACACCTCGACATTCACAAAGGGGAGATTCTAACGTAGAGACGTGGTAACTATCCGGTACACCTTGACATTCACAAAGGGGAGATTCTAACGTAGAGACGTGGTAACTATCCTGTACACCTCGACATTCACAAAGGTGAGATTCTAACGTAGAGACCTGTTACTATCCTGAACACCTCGACATTCACAAAGGGGAGATTCTAACGTAGAGACGTGGTAACTATCCTGAACACCTCGACATTCACAAAGGGGAGATTCTAACGTAGAGACGTGGTAACTATCCTGAACACCTCGACATTCACAAAGGGGAGATTCTAACGTAGAGACGTGGTAACTATCCGGTACACCTTGACATTCACAAAGGGGAGATTCTAACGTAGAGACCTGTTACTATCCTGAACACCTCGACATTCACAAAGGGGAGATTCTAACGTAGAGACGTGGTAACTATCCTGAACACCTCGACATTCACAAAGGGGAGATTCTAACGTAGAGACGTGGTAACTATCCGGTACACCTTGACATTCACAAAGGGGAGATTCTAACGTAGAGACGTGGTAACTATCCTGTACACCTCGACATTCACAAAGGGGAGATTCTAACGTAGAGACGTGGTAACTATCCTGTGCACCTTGACATTCACAAAGGGGAGATTATAACGAAGAGATGTGGTGACTATCCTGTACAACTTGACATTCACAAAGGGGAGATTCTAATGTAGAGACGTGGTAACTATCCTGTGCATTCAAGCTCTTAAGATAGTACAGACAAAATAAGACATCCGAGTGTTTGCATTGATTCCCAACAAACTGAATTTTTCGCAAAGGTCTTGAACACGTCGTTACAAATGATGTGTCAAAAGTCCTCCAACAATCCTGCTTGTGCGTTGTTTTTTTTATTCGAGGTCAAATGTCACCATTTTCTGTTTTTTTTTTTTTGCGTATATCTCTGAAACGATAAGAGATGCCGTAAAAAAAATGGATCAGACAAAGTTTGTAGATCACGGAATTCTTTATAAAAAAAGGTATCAATAATACTTCTACCCCTACGAATCACCATTCTCTGTATTTTTAGACGAGTTAAAATGGCTACAAGGCGTGTTTTCAGAGTAATTTTCAGGCGTAAAACAATTGGTACCGATTCTTGGAAGCACTTTTAATGGCCTTGCATTTACACCTTTATCTTTATTTCTTCGCCATATAATGTTACGGTCAGTAGTGTAGAATAGTATTTTCTGCCCCAGGCTTCTAGGCTGATTGTTGAGAATGGCGTCAATGACCGATTGCTCTAAAGTCACGGCGGCCATTTTTGATATAAAATTCCCTTAAAAATCCCTCATAAATAGCTCAAAATTTACAAATATTCCTAAAAATTTCTCTATTTCGAGAAAAGTAGGGCATTTTGAGGGTAAATGTCCCGTTTTAGTCCTCAAAAATGCCAACGGCTTCGAAATTCCTAAAAACGGCTTAAATTACTTAGCAACAAGCCACTCTAAGCCGCAATTTGAAAACTAGTATGCCGTGACTACCATTTGTAATTATGACGTAACGGTTGCGATAAATCGTTACAGCCGCCATCTTTAAAAACCGTAATTTTTTTTTAGAAAATTGGGAAAAAAATTAAAATTTTAAAACTCTAACTAATAAAATTTTAATAAAATATTATTTAAAAACACTGTTGCACATTTTTTACGGCCGCCATCTAGAATATCAGTAATTTATATGCTAGAAAATTGAGAAAAACTATAGATTTATGAAAAAAATTAATTAATCAAATTAATCAAATCAAACTTTTATTTTAAAAAACGCACTCGGCTCGAACTAAACGAGGGGGAAAAAAAAATGACGACAGATCCTTCCTCCACGGAAGCCACCGGCAGACTGACCTCCCACCACTAATGCCAAGGTATTTATCGTCAGCTAGTATGACGTCACGTCCGCCATCTTGTTTTCGTTTGCTGGAGGCCTCCATCTTATTTTCATCTGCTAGAGTGCGCTGCTGCCATGCGTAGTTTAATTTTAAACCACCAGAGTGCAGTATTAATTTATTCTTACTGTGGCACCCGCCATCCTTGAAATTTGTCCGAAACATCTGAGCATCGGCAGCTTATAAGAACTGCCACCAAGTTTGCGTGGGGGGGGGGGGGGGGGAAGTGGATAGTTACAAAAATTCTGAGGAGCGCAGCGTGCAATGACTGAAGTGTCAGGTAGCAGGTCAGATATCTTGCCCTCCGCCGAGGCTATGCTACTACTGTTCCCGACGGGCTTAACCCGGATTATCCGCGAGTAGGAAAACGTGGCGGACGACGCCACGCACCGGTGTGTTTTCTCGGAGCCCTTGCTCCGTCATCGCTGCGTCCCACTCGTTCAAACCCTGCTTCTTCTTTGAAGGTGCGTCACTCCACTGGCAGGGACAAGTTAGTATGGTCTTACTTTTGTGTCAGTTTCTTTTTACACGCTTTATATTAGCTTCACCTGTATGTTTGTTTGTTTGTTTGTAACCGACTCCTTTGCACTCGATTTTGACCCACTTTAAACGGACAGATTTAATCTAAACTTCGTACACTTATCGAGGACCGGTGACAATACACTAATTTAATAAGTTTATCTCATTATCCTGATCAGGATCGACAGGATTATTTGAAGTCAGGTTTTTTTTGTAAAAAAAAATTTTGAACGTAAGAACCAGCGTTTTAATTTAACTTTATTAATTTTGTATGTTGTTTATTGTGTTGCAATATTAAACATAAAAAATATATAAAAAATTTCCTAATCCTATTTTCACGAAAACAATATCATTATTATTCTGAAATGAAACGACAAACATTTGTGTATTTTAAGTACATATAGTAATCTGTAATGTCAAAAACAAGGTTATCTGAAGGTTTTTTTTTTACTATCAATCTGGGCACACAAATAATCGTCACAATCCACTTGAACCTTACATTTCGTTACAAACCACAACGACACTCATTGTGGATTAGATGTTACTTAATTAAATTTCGCTAATTTTACTAGATTTTTTTTTTAATTCGGAATAATTTCATTAAGAAACTCGCATTTCGGTCTTACACGGTGTAGTAAAGTGTTTTTAGGTGTCATATGATGTGTCGACTCACATTTTATCACAATCAGCATGAAATATTGACCGTGGGCATTAGTCAATCAGAGTGCTGAATAAAATGTTGCAAAAAATAAAAGCTGCAAATTTCCAAATGCCCATAATATCAACCAAATGTGTATTGATATTTTTATCAATGTTGACTATGTTTATTGTTTGTCCATATTGTAGAACACATTTTAATTGGTTTGAGTGGATTTTATATCGAGAGTTTACTTTAATTTGTTCGTCGAGCGATTGTGATAACAATCCAGGAATTTTTTTATTCCTTTTCCTCTTCTTATTGACAAATTTTTTTATTCTGCCGAGCATATTACTTTTATTTGTATTTATCTTTAGACGAAAACATATTTAGGTCTTGTCTCGGGTTTCTGCTATTTTATTAAAATATGCTTCACATTGATGTTATCCCATTAAATTTTTTCATCCCCCTCATTTTTATCAAAATTTAATGTGTTTAAAATTTTTTGAACAATTGCACATTTGATTCAGTTTTGGTATAAATTTGTTGATAAACCAGAGTAATTTACTTAAAACCCCAGTCCCGCAACAGAAACTGAGAAAATAAATTTTGGTTCAAAAATATGTTACTGTACCTACTAGAGAGAATATGCATAACACGATTTCATGAAGGAAAAAAAACTTAGATTAAATTTAATTGTAATTGAATGCGTAAATGACATATTAAATAAATTGATATGCTGGTGAAAATGCAGGCTTGCCAGTTTATTCAACAATGTATCCTTCTGAATTTTCCAGTTGGCAATGAGTACAAAGGCATAGATGAAGCATGTTCAAGATCGCAATGAATTTTGTGCAGACTTTGGCCAATGAAAGTAAGAGATAATTCGTTTGGTTTCACTTTTCAAAAGCTTATTTTACAGATTCATAAATTTTCTGTTTTTTTTTTTTTTTTTTTTTTTTTTTTTACTGTTCCTCATTCTTTTTAATTGGTTCGTTAAAATTATCTTTTGACAAAGAAATGCATATCAAAATCTCGTTGATACTCATAAAACCAACGGGGAAAGTAAAGTGTGATTTTTTTTAATTAGAAGCGGCTTACGTGATCAAACGTCGAGATATTCATGAGGATTTTTTTATGATGCTATGATGCAACTGGGTTGTTAAAGAACACGACTCTAATTGGAAATCAGGAGAAAGGATGGAGAAAAAATTGGCCATATCCGCTTGTTCCAAGCTGGGAAAAGGAATTGGGAGGGGGAATTAATTGTGATCATACATACACGTATCTGGCGTTTCTCAGACTTGCGTAGAAATGCTACATGCAATAAGGCTAAGATACCTTTATTCAGCCCTAATCCTAATTTTGGAATTGTGGAATTTTTTTAGAATTTTTGACGGGATTTTTTTTTCTCCAGAAAACAAAATGGAAATTTGGGAACATTTTGAGGAATTTTAGGAAAATTTTGAAGGTCAAAGGCCAAGTTCAAGGTCAAAGTTCAAGGACTGCAAACAAAATATGTTTGTCAATATAGACTCTACAAAACATTTTATTTATAAACAAATTTTAATTGTAGTACCTATACGTTAACTTCTTAGTGACAGATTTTTGACACTAATTAGTTGTTTTGTTGAGGCCACAAAGTTATTTTTCTGTCCCCTCAAGATATTTGTTGGGGTCTGTACGAACAAAAGAATATCAAGTAGTGGGCACAATACAGGTTTGTCAGAATATACACGGCTTGCTATTACATGGCTCCTAACTACTTTTACAAAAATAATTTCCATAATGCAAGGTAAAAATGCCTGTTAAAATTTATCCAGATACCTCGGTAAATTTCAAAAAATAAGTATATCCCATTCGGCTTAGCCTACAGGCTACCTATTTTTTCTGGAAATATTTTGGAAACTTCTATACACTTCTGGAACATTTTAATAACTTCATGTATATAACATATTTATGTTCTCCAATGATCGATTAAATATTTGCTCATTTTCCACGCAGCGAAAATATTACTAATTTTTTTAAACTCAATGTATCCACCATTGAATAACTTAGAAATAATTTCATATTACAAGCCAAATAAGGTAATAACATTGTTAATTTAACCTTCAAACACTATTTTTCATCCCTTTTATATACGACCACTAATACCGTGGTCGTATAAAAATTTGCTTTGCACCAAGGTTTTAAGATAATATTAAGATGGTTTAAAATAAATTGGAATGAATTTGATACTAAGAAGTTTTGATTTTTTTTTTCATTCCAACCCCTATTTTTACGGTAATAATTGGTTTATTCAAAAATCGTTTCAGCCAAAGTTTTAGATGATATTTAGGATTCATACAATAAATTATAACGTATGTAGTAAATACGAGGAGCTTACTCCAAATAACTGTCTCCTCACATATGCGATATTGCTAGACGAGCTACTCAAGTTTAACTAGGTATATCCACAAACACGGAAGTTACAAATTCCTAGATATCCACATACGTAGAAGATACAAATTCCTACATATCCACAAACATAGAAGTTACAACTTTCTAGATATCCACAAACATAGAAGTGACAAACTCCTAGATATCCACAAACATAGAAGTTACAAATTCCTAGATATACACAAACATAAAAGCTACAAATTATACAAAGATTTGAAATAAACTACTGACAAATGCCATAACGATCCAAATGTAGGATGTATCGCTTTTGATTTTATGCAAAACTTGCCGTCCCTAACAAATACCTGTTCAACTAAGATTTCATATGCGGCAGTTTCGGGTGGATACTTTCTGCGCTGTATATTTGAAGAGCAGCCATACTATTTTGTGTGTCTATCATGAAGGGGAAAGTAATAAAAATATGTGCCAGTGAAATGTTTTCTTTCTTGTATGAACACTACGTGAATCTCATTTCTAACATAAGTAAATAACTCAGCCACATTTGTTTTCTGATGGTGTCTCAGGTAAAAACAAGAACCGCAAACTAATAAGAACATGTCTGTGTCTCACGCAAGCTACTGCTCTGAAAACAAAAGTATAATGTTCATTTTCCTGAAAAGGTTCGTTCGTTTCTCCCATGTACCCGGGAGTTTTTGACGGGATAACGTCTTATAAATCGATGAACGCACGGCTGCACGCACGAAAAAGCATGACTCATTGTCACGTTCCACCTGAGCCTAGAGTGCAAGCGAGAGCGCGGAACAAGCGATAAAGAGGTACGATCGGCTTGTGACGCATCTATCTCCCATCATGGATGCTTAAGCCTCTTTTAGGACATTGTGTTCGTTCTAAGGCAAAAAGTATGTTGAGGTTTTTCGAAATCCTAATTTTTGAATTGTGGGATTTTTTTCCAAAAAAAAAAATGGAAATTTTGGCTAATTTTTAAGGAATTTTGGGCAAATGTTGAAGGTCAAAGGTCAAGTTCAAGGTCAAAGTTCAAGGTTAAGGTCATACAAGATGGCCGCCGTGACGTCACAATCCAAGATGGCGGTCGGCTCCCGGCTCCACGCGCCAGCGCCATGTCCCCGGAGCCCCTTTTCTATTCTACTGACGAGTGCAGTATTAATAGGTTATGTTACAATTTCGACTAAAAAATTATTATCTCACATAAACGATCGTATAAAAAGTCAACTGCTTTTATTTAGTATTCAATGGCGAAAAAATTGTAATTTTCAATTAAATCCTTTGTATTATACAAAATAATGATAATTCAGTCCAATTCATAAAAGAATGCAATTTTGCAACAATGTTTTCTTATGACGTTATCACGTAAAATTATCTTCCGTAAACCGACTTTACAGACAACCCCCGTTTATAGATGTCAAGTTGGCAATGAAGCATCGTGACCGTGTTTTCACACCAAAGCAATACGTTGAGATAATGACAAACGTTAAGAAAAATGTCTCTGTGGTAAGACTGCACTCTGAGCGATTTCAGCTCTCACAGACGTCAGTCCTTGAAGCTTTGACTAACATCGTGCTGAAACACGGTTATTTCTACAGGCTTCAGCAACTAAGCAGTACCAGTCCCGCAGTTCGGATAAAAACTCGCTCGCGGTTGTAAATTGTCTCAGGATCAAATCTTGCCGGAGCATAAATGGTCGATGGCAATCCAAGTTCTTAATTTTCACAGTTGATGGACAGAGTTTTATAAGAGGAGTTGCTTACATTTCGGAGGAGACGACATGAACAAACGTACGTCGAAAGAAGAAAAAAAAAACAGTTCTTTACTCCGTCAGTACTCCAACCGCTTTTCATTAGACAAAGCAGGCAATGTTAAGGGGCTTCATTACACATTGGTGGTTTGGTACAGTACTCATTGGTGGTTTGGCACAGTACTCATTGGTGGTTTGGCACAGTACTCATTGGTGGTTTGGTACAGTACTCATTGGTGGTTTGGCACAGTACACATTGGATGTTTGGCACAGTACTCATTGGTGGTTTGGCACAGTACACATTGGTGGTTTGGCACAGTACACAGTGGTGGTTTGGCACAGTACACATTGGTTGTTTGGCACAGTACTCATTGGTGATTTGGCACAGTACTCATTGGTGATTTGGCACAGTACTCATTGGTGATTTGGCACAGTATTCATTCGTTTTGGGGAAGCCACGTTTTCAAAACACGATACTATATGAACCCAGCCAAAGATTATCTAGAAGGTAAATTTCCCGTCAGTGATAACAGTATTATCGAGATGTGCTTTCGTGGCCCATTTCTAGAAAATAATCTTTTGCGGAATAAAACATTGACTTTTATTTTTATTTTCTGATAAACTATTGTTCCACTTGCAGTGGAATTATTATACAGTGTATTTTATGACTGAGAGCTGTGATTGTTAATATTTTATAGCTGTAAGTAGTGTGGTTATCATTGTGTTATCGAATGATAATTATATAATTTTTACAGAAAGTGCCTACGACAGTTAATATGGATTTTGTTAGAAAAATAATTGAATTTAGTACTTTTTTACTTAATGTTTTGTTCTGCACCTCCCTTTGTTACACTAATAATTCTATCTCTCTCTTTCTTTAATTTATTGTTGAAGTAGGGAGAGAAGGCAGTACAGGGTGGAGGAAAAAAGTGTAGGTACTGTGTTGTTGATACCTTCGTAAACTTAATAATATAACATTGCATAAAAACCTCAGAAACAATGCTCTAACAAATAAACAATAGTAGACGGTAACAACTGACGAATCCAATCTGTAGTTTACTATGGAAATATATAGTATTTTAATTATGGAGTAAGAAATTTGTATATTATGTGGATAGGAAATTGATTATTTAAAGAGTGGTGAAAAATCTGAAGTTTAATAGTTTGAACCATAGATAGTAAACATAACACAGCAACACTTTCAATAACAAACATACACTGACATACATAACCTGAACCTGACTCTTGATACATATGAAAATTAACAATATTATTCAACGATATAATTAGGAATCTTTTGTAAGTTTGAAAATATTATAAGAAATGTATATATTCATCCTTTCCAAGTGTGTATAAGAATTTAAGGTTGGTGGAGTTATAACAATTTTAATACTCAACAATAAAATATGAATTTACTTAAAAATACTTAATTTATATTGTGACAAATCTTTCCTGGAGATTATTTGCAGTTCAAATGTCTTAGGATGTATGTTGGCACAGATCACACCCAAAAGTTCAAAAGTGATTTAATTAAGTCCAGTAGTTGTTTCAAAATTTATATCGTTCATAAATCAAATGATTTCAAAGTGAGTTAAAAATTAGAGAGTTTAATATCAAATTAAATTCTATTTTAAATAGAATTACACGGCTTTAGTTCAGCGGGAGTACGATTATCTTAAAAGTAGGACTTCTGGGTGTCTAAGTAGAATTACTTCTCTTTATATTATGTTATATACACAATCTAATTGAAGTTCAGTTTTATCAACTTTTGCAACAATATAGTTTGTTTGGCTAGAAATCTCACGTATTTATAAGCATGTAAGCAAATTTATACTGGCCGCTTAAGCCTTGAACAATGGCGACACTGCTTAATTATGGCGTCCCTAGCTAAGCAATTCTTAAATTGGCTTATAATTGACATAACTGCTTTAAATCCAAGTAAATATTACTTACAGTTCGTTAAGATATTTAGTTGTAACAATTTCATTAATGTACACAACCGACGATACCCTAAACTCATATTTTTAATAATTTTAATTGTTCAGGCGTCAGGCCTTAGCCTACACGTAGTAACGCCAAAAATCACACTTTTTTAAGTTACTTCCTGTTCCTGTGTGGCTGAGATACGTGTATACCCAATATATATGGTTCATAACATCCTTTCATGGCCTTTGGTTACAACAATACGGTAAGGAACTAGAATAAAATTAATTGAATTTACAAATTAAACAGATGGTCAGAATAAAAAAATAAACGGTAAAAAAAAATTAACGAAAATTACAACAATGCAGATGAAAGAAAAAAAAATATTAATATTATTAAAGTTCCACAGATGAAAAGTTTATGGTTGTAATAAGGCGAAATATTTACTAAACATTCATAGCAGATATCTTAATAAACACGAAGATGTCTGTGCTATCACCATGTAATAGTACAGATGCTGTCCCATGGGATAATCATAAAACGAAGCGAGCACAAAGCATAAGATCGCCGGTTTATTATTAACCCATCTGTCTCTCTCACACACAGCAGGTGCGACCGTTACTCGAAGCGACGGTTGAGAATTGGCATGGAGGTGGGGGTTGGGTGGCGCGCTAATCAGCGATCAACCGGCGGCCGAGGCGTGGCGTGACTGTTCAGTCTCGTGTCAGCCGTCTCGCAGTAGACACCTCGCTGCTTCGCGCTCCGTAAATGGCGCGAGAACTCCGTCGTCTCGTAGTCGTGCTGTTGATAGGGTGTTGGGATGGTGAAGAACATCAAGCAGGAACATAGCACTGGTAGGTTTACTTACAGTTGAGTGTAGTGCTCGGCTAGGTAGTGTCAGGTGCACCAATACTAACACTCAGTGGTTCTCCCGGATTCACCACAGCGTCGTGGTGTGCTGCCACACACCTGGGCAGGCGATAACGATACCTCCACGACACCGCAGGGGGGTGTCGGCTACTGATCACGGCAACAGGATGTACCGTGTCGGGTGACCTGCGCTCGTGAGAACTAGTGGCTGACAGTGGCGGGTCCTGACGATGTCCGCTACAGTGCCGGGCTCGGCTCTCCAGGTGGCCCGTGGGCTGTCCCAGCCCTTGACCAGGGATGGTATCAACGGGGAATAGACGGAGGTCTCATGCTGACGCCGCTGTGTCAGCATACGTGGCGTCAACCTAATGTCTAGTAGGAGCAAGGCCAGCTCCGTCATCGCACCGCTAAGTATATTTCCGTGTTCTACACTCGTGGTTATTTCCGCACTATGCACACGACAGGTGTGTATCTAGTATATCGCGTTTCCATAACTCACTTTAACAGTAAACATAACAATGTTCTGTGCTGACTGGTTGCTGCTTGAAGTCGCTCTCACAGTAGGATTGGTGTAAATAACCAGGAAAGATTTAATCACTTTTACGAAAATTAATTACTTAATCAAAAAAAAATTATATTCGTTACGAGAAATAGGAAATTGTTTAAAGAAAATAAATTCTAGTTGTCATTATTGACGTATTAATAATATACTATACATTGCAACAATAAGATAAAATCTTATTAATTATTCAACATCAAAGTAATGCTATAATTGTGGATTATCATAGGAACACAATATTTACACAATTGTACTGCTAGTTTACTTATTGGTTGACTAGTCTGTCAGTGGTATAACCTTATATTAGTTTTCTGGTTTTGTTTACAACTTGTAATTACCATATCAATAATTATCAGTGTTGATTTACACCATTTTTTTTTTTTTTTTTTGTAATTATCCTCATTAGATATCATGATAATGTAGCATACAATTGCTATTCAGCCTATTTTACTGCTACATAACAGTATTATGATTGGAATTTTATTCCACAAAAAAAAATATTATTCATATTTACAATGGTTTCAACACAGCATTTAACCTGTGATTTACTGAGTAAATTAGTTGACTACTAATGCAATTATCAGTATTATTACAATTTCTTACAACATATTAAGAGATTATTAAATAACATAACACAAGAAAAATATTTACACACAAGATTAACCAGTTGAAAAATTATATACATAATTAAAGTTATACATAATTGAATATCATCATTTCTTATGATGCAACAGTCATTATTATTTTACAGTTTGTTACACATATTTCATAACCTTATCAGTTCTTATGATATCTTGACAGATATTATTATTATCCAAGCCTAAAATTATTACATAGTGTTCTACAGATGAATAATAATTCAGATGCAGTCTTGGACAATTTCAGTGTTTTTTCTTGAGTATGGTGAGGTTTTCAGCTGGTGGTTTACAGTCTCTCACTATCTTACTCTGGACACAGCTGCACAGTAGATTACTTGCAGAATGCTGTTGTCTTGTTAGGTAGGCTGTCAGCTACTGGCTGATGCGGAGTCTCATATCATTTCAAGAATGTTCATGATCTTCCAGTCAGGTGTTACACCTATTTACCCTGACATATAAAAATTTCTTGCACTTTTATACATTTGTCACAATTCTGTTACAGTGACTTCCTTCAACAACTGGGCAGCATAAGAGCGGACTTTCTCTCGCAACACCAGTGTTCCTTGCTACTGTGGATAACAACTCAGAAGACAATCGCATCATCATGTGCTGCTGAACAACAGTGACGTCACTCGCGTGACAGTGTGATCCTCAAGATGACAGTGCTTCGAATTATGTGTTACACATCAAAATAATATTCGGAGTTCATAAAATTAATTTGTGCCCATAATTTATAAAATCAAATTCCAAAATAAATTAGTTCCAGTGCAGTTTTTTTTTCTCTTCATTCTGATAGAGCAAAATAAATCACACAAATTTCTTCATATCAAGCTTCCATAATTTTTTTTTTCTCTTTTTTTTTTAAATTGCAAAATATTATTAAATATATATATATTTTTTTTTTTTTTTATAAATAAGATAGCTTTGTGGGTGATCCAACAACAAGCTAAGGCTCAGAGTGCTACGAGAAGGAGTATCATATCTGCAGGTAACTAGCAGTTAGAGTGTGCATGGCTTAGTAGTTGCAAGTGTTCTTGTGCTTGTAGTATGCAATGTGCATGTACTGCTTAGGAGTCACACAGCTGGTCGGCGAAAAAAAATTAACACATAGTAGTCATTCTTGTTAGGTTGGTTAGCTCACACTATAGTGGATCAGTAGGTTTTTTTTTTTTTCTTCAGAGTAAACCACATGATTACACTGTTAGTAGACATCTAGTCCTGCTCACATGTGTCACCGAAGCTTCATACCCATTTAGGTTATGCCATAGCCATACATTACGGTACCATAATAACCCTAGGTTAGTGCTGTACAACAAATCCCAGTGCGGCAGAGCCTTTGTCTTAGACCGTCACGAGACAACACACTGGTTTTAAGCTCATCAGGCAACCAGACTAGTGCATTTCCTTACACTAACAAATACAGCATACCGTACAACCTTGGCTAGCACAGGTCCTGACTTGGACACAAAACATTTAGCTTCACACACTTACAGTGCTTGATGTGCAATTCCTTGATTACATAGGACTGCGCAGTGTAGGTAACATGTGCACTTATATTGTTACTTAATTCCCCAAGAAAAAAAAACCATTAAACACTATTGTAGTAGCTGACACAAGCAAATAACACTTGTTACTGTGGGACCATAGGCTTGTGGTAGGCCCTTAGCTGGGTTAGGTTATACCTGCCTATGCTGTGGTTGGTGGCAGGGTCTGCCAACTCATAGCAGTTGTTATGTATCCTGTCTGTGACCACATAGGGTCCCTTGAACAGCAAGAACAACTTCTTGGTGACTTTGTCCCATTTCTTGCTCACACTTGCACTCCTGCATAATACGAGCTCTCCTATGTTAAATTGCTTGACTTTCGAAGCCTTCTTCCTTCTTTGCCTTGCTTGTGCCTCAGACTGTAGGCGACTGTTGATCAGATGTTCTACCTCACTGCCTGTGGGTAGTTCTTCGTAATCGGTTTCTTTGTCAAATTTGGGCATATAGAGCGGGTCGATCGCCACCGATCTATCCAGATACAGAGCTTCATAAGGGGTGACATGTAGGCTCTGGATAGCGGGTATGAGTTCGGGGCGATGCAAACCTGACCCGTTCTAGTTTAACACTCTATCCTGGTTGTTCTGGCTGCACTGCTGGGCAGCTGAACCTGCTGGGTTAGGCCCTGTCCAATTACTTGGACCATTAGCAGCCCTGTTTACTGCTGCCTGAAACTCTGCAGCAACAGGATTCACTGGTGCGTTACGTTGAAAATAGCCTTGTTGTGGCTGGAACTGTTCTTGTGATGAGAATGAGGGTGGTGGATATGCAAAATGAGTTTGTATGCCGCCAGACGAGCTGTGATGACTCGGTGGTCTGCCGCTTCTGTCTGGGCTGGCGGGGTTCTTGAGATGTGGCTGGCGGAAGTCATGTTTACCCCTAGTATAGTCAGCGTAAAATTGGCGTTGACTCTGGTGACGGTAGTCAGCCTCACCATCTGAATCTGCATAACGATGGGGGTACGTGACCTTCCTGGGGGGCCGTTCAACAGATGTTTTACCCAAGCGCTGGCCGTGGTGGCCATCCTCACCATCACTACAGGCATGTTTGTTCGACCACCAGATAGTCTTGTTGTAGGGCTTGTTATGCCTATTCTTATGGGTATACTTGCCCTTTTGTTTCTTAGCGAGATGCCCTTGGTTGTGGTCCTCATCACTCTTGACTGTACTCTCCCACGTCAAGGTGTGCACGTTTGCCTGCTGGTCCTGTTTGGTCCTGTTCTGCCAGTAATTGTGCACTGGCACATTCTTACTGGGTGGTTGGTGAGGTGTTCTTTCAGATTCCTCTCTAGCACCTTGACCTCGCTGTAATCTCTGTAGTTTGTCTACAGCCAGAACATGGTCCCTAAACTCAGTAACATCTTTGTAGGTATGTCCCGACATTTGTATTTGGTAGGCGATAGGGAGTTGTGTCAGCATGGTTGCGATGAATTCATCGTCTGACATGGTAATGTCTAAATATCTGGTGCGCTCATACATTGATGAAAGGTGCGCCTCCAGACTGCTCCCTTTCCTACTGTCGAATCTGTCGGAGTGTAGCTGGGCCCTCAAATTCCCTTGTACCTTTAGATTCCAAAACTGGGATCTAAATTTTTCTTTGAATTGTTCGTAGGATTTGATGTGCAGGCTTTGCAACTCCCACCAGAAAAAGGCAGTACTTTTAAGGGCTACGTTCAAACACTTCAATTTATCATTGTCACTTAGTACAAAGGTTCGGGCATATTCCTCAAATTTGTTGAGGAACCTAACTGGATTTTCTAAGGATTTGCCAGAGAACGTAGGCATAGCCTCAGCCCAATGTTTGGCTGGGTGATGTATCAGAGCCACCTGATCAAGATGTGAAGTACTGCAAGATGGGGTCTGATGAGGTGGTGTGGCGTTTGAGGTAACCACTGGGGCTGGTGGTGAAGGGTAACTGGCAGTCACGGTAGGCTGTAGGTTGGGTAGCTCTGTCCTGGAGGAGTTGGCAGTTGTCATCCGATTATGTAATTCCTCCCCTCTCAGTTGCCTCTGTTCTTGTAGTGAGCTGGTGCATGCTTGAGCAGCTTGTTCAGCGGCTGATCTTGCCCCTGACTCTACTGTTTCCATTCGTGACTGCAGAGTGACTGCTGTCTCCTCTATATGTGCGAGTCTCTGCTGGAGTAGCTGTGACTGGTCTCGCCCCTCTATTCTTACCAGTTCCATTGATCGAATCATGGAGGTAGTGTGTGACTCCAAGTTCTCAACTCTTTCTTGTTGTGTCAGTACCTGGTTGGCCAGCTGTCCCACCGACTGACATTGTTCCTGTAATCTGGCATCCAAACGTCCCTCCAGGTCACTGAGGCCTGTTTGCAGCTGATGATCTAGAACCTCTATTCTGGTGTTGAGTTCACTCTTCAACTCGCAAAGGTTTGCGTCCAGCTGACCTCTGACTCCGTCAATCTTCTCAGTAAGCTGCGTCACGTTCTGTGCGTTGTTATCCAAACGGTTGGTGATAGCTGCCATGTTCTGTGCGTTGTCCAGAGCGTTGGCGTCCAAACGGGTGGTGATAGCTGCCACGTTGTCGTCCAACCGGTTTGTTATAGTTGCCACGTTCTGTAATAACAACATAATGCTAGACCACTCAGTTGACTGCAGGTTCTCGGTCGGTGTGGTGGTGTGAGTCATGTTCGCTGCTTGCTCATCTTCAGCTGCAGCTGTAGGTGTGGCTGTAGCTGTCCCACTCTCTCTGTGACATTCATTTCTTTCTGGTGTGCTGGGTTCAGGCTGTACCTCCATTACCAGTTGATATACAGGCTCATATCCTTCCTGTATACTGTCGTGTTCTGAGAGATCTTCCAGGTTGTTGCTGAGCTCTGACCGACTCCTCAATTCATAGGTCTTATTAACAGACATCTTGTGTTTTCACCTTGGAGAGGTAGTCTACTTAGGGATTCTCTTCGAGCCCCACACGTTGCGGCGCCACTTCCTCTGTTCTGCACCTCCCTTTGTTACACTAATAATTCTATCTCTCTCTTTCTTTAATTTATTGTTGAAGTAGGGAGAGAAGGCAGTACAGGGTGGAGGAAAAAAGTGTAGGTACTGTGTTGTTGATACCTTCGTAAACTTAATAATATAACATTGCATAAAAACCTCAGAAACAATGCTCTAACAAATAAACAATAGTAGACGGTAACAACTGACGAATCCAATCTGTAGTTTACTATGGAAATATATAGTATTTTAATTATGGAGTAAGAAATTTGTATATTATGTGGATAGGAAATTGATTATTTAAAGAGTGGTGAAAAATCTGAAGTTTAATAGTTTGAACCATAGATAGTAAACATAACACAGCAACACTTTCAATAACAAACATACACTGACATACATAACCTGAACCTGACTCTTGATACATATGAAAATTAACAATATTATTCAACGATATAATTAGGAATCTTTTGTAAGTTTGAAAATATTATAAGAAATGTATATATTCATCCTTTCCAAGTGTGTATAAGAATTTAAGGTTGGTGGAGTTATAACAATTTTAATACTCAACAATAAAATATGAATTTACTTAAAAATACTTAATTTATATTGTGACAAATCTTTCCTGGAGATTATTTGCAGTTCAAATGTCTTAGGATGTATGTTGGCACAGATCACACCCAAAAGTTCAAAAGTGATTTAATTAAGTCCAGTAGTTGTTTCAAAATTTATATCGTTCATAAATCAAATGATTTCAAAGTGAGTTAAAAATTAGAGAGTTTAATATCAAATTAAATTCTATTTTAAATAGAATTACACGGCTTTAGTTCAGCGGGAGTACGATTATCTTAAAAGTAGGACTTCTGGGTGTCTAAGTAGAATTACTTCTCTTTATATTATGTTATATACACAATCTAATTGAAGTTCAGTTTTATCAACTTTTGCAACAATATAGTTTGTTTGGCTAGAAATCTCACGTATTTATAAGCATGTAAGCAAATTTATACTGGCCGCTTAAGCCTTGAACAATGGCGACACTGCTTAATTATGGCGTCCCTAGCTAAGCAATTCTTAAATTGGCTTATAATTGACATAACTGCTTTAAATCCAAGTAAATATTACTTACAGTTCGTTAAGATATTTAGTTGTAACAATTTCATTAATGTACACAACCGACGATACCCTAAACTCATATTTTTAATAATTTTAATTGTTCAGGCGTCAGGCCTTAGCCTACACGTAGTAACGCCAAAAATCACACTTTTTTAAGTTACTTCCTGTTCCTGTGTGGCTGAGATACGTGTATACCCAATATATATGGTTCATAACATCCTTTCATGGCCTTTGGTTACAACAATACGGTAAGGAACTAGAATAAAATTAATTGAATTTACAAATTAAACAGATGGTCAGAATAAAAAAATAAACGGTAAAAAAAAATTAACGAAAATTACAACAATGCAGATGAAAGAAAAAAAAATATTAATATTATTAAAGTTCCACAGATGAAAAGTTTATGGTTGTAATAAGGCGAAATATTTACTAAACATTCATAGCAGATATCTTAATAAACACGAAGATGTCTGTGCTATCACCATGTAATAGTACAGTTTTATGACGTCAATAATTTTTTTATTAGTCTTTGTGTAAATATAGAAAAAAAACTCTTATCTGTTTTTGATTATTTCAGTATGTGGCAATGTTTTCAGGAAAAATAATAACTACGTCAAAAAAAATGAATATATTATTTTAATATTATAATGCATGTTCATACATATCTTATTTAACCTTCAACTCCACAAAAGTTGGAAAATAATTTATATTAGGAGCCAGACAGTTTTCTGCCTCTTCTAAAAGGTAATATATATTGACATAGTTTTTTTTAGCAATAGTAATTCAGTTTTAATTTTTATTTGTGTTTTATGAAAAGTAATTCTGGAAAATAAGTTTTATTTCATGTTATTAAGTGAGGTTTGGTTTTTAAACTCTAATGACATGGCGTGATACCTACTGGAAAGTTGGTACCTACTCAAATTCCTGTAAATTCGAACCGTAGCAGAGTTCTGTTACGCAGATTATTTAAAAGTGTGTTGGACTATCTCTGGTGGAGAATGATACACAACTGCGGGCTATGCGAGGCTTGAAAGGCGTAATGAACGCTTCGCGCACCTTCGGCAATGTTCATCTTCAACTCCCGAAGTTACACGGACATTTCGATAGGATATATATAGAATTTTTTTTTTTTGCGGGCCAGGTTTCCGTTAACTTACACTAAAAGAAATTTTTGTATATTTTACAAGGAAAATCCTTGGAAACCCTGTTGCCAAGGATATTACTTGTAAAACTACAAGGCAGAGCTTTGTACCATGTGCGATTTTGCAAGGCTCTGCCTTGTAGTTTTGCAAGAAATATCCTTGGCAACAGGGTTTCCAAGAATTTCCCTTGTAAAAGTACAAAATTTTTTTTAGAGTGTATGGTACGTTTTCTTAGAATGTTCCGTAATGCCACGTATGCTCCTAACGGTGAACTTAAAATAATATTTTTTTTTCTCTGGAGGTTCAGAGACCGTGGACAGTAAAGGCGGAATAACAACAGCATGTCATCCGTCCATCCGTAACTTTTTTCATCCGGCATCGCCACGCAGCCAACCGTGGCTTACAGCTCCATCCATCACCGTCAAAACATTTTCCCAAGTAAGTGCTACCAACCCATGGCCCCCACAAGGGCGGGGGGGGGGGGGACCCTTGTGTCCAGTGTCCAGTGTCCAGGGTCCAGCCCGGTTTATTTTTTAATATTTAACTATCATAATTTTTTAGAAACTAGAAAAAAACATATGAAATATTGTATAAATAAAGCTTAGTTTGGACTTATAAAATAGTAACCATAATTATACACCCCTGTATATTTTCAGGTTAAATAACATTCTAAAAAGAGTGTAGGTGAGAAATAACCATGCAATTATAATGTAGCACGTAACTGTATAATTGGGGGGGGGGGGGGGGGAATCTCAAATCCTGAGTCCAAGGACAGTAATGGAACGTGGAGGTCATGTACCAACCATCAGTGTTTGTCTCTTATTTCAACGTTGTTTGCTGTTTATGTCGTGTTTGCGTACGCATTGTAATAGCATATCCTCTGAACATTTCGGAGTCGCGATTTTAAATGTTTGGAAATGAATTTTAAGAACCGCAATATTATTTTTAAAAATAATATCTGAACTATCCGAACGACCTAGTAAAAACACCTCCTCGGTATTTTAGTGATAGTTGACCGTCGCAGCTAAAACCGTAGATACGTACATACGTCCGTCAAAAGTATTAGTTTTCCGAACTTCTGATTCGGCCTACGGATTAAATTTTTCGGGACCTCCTATTGGCTGCAGGTCACGTGACCGACGCGATGGACGGATAACGGACGGATAATGGACGGATCGTCCAGACAAAACAGACATTCGAGTTTGCATTGATTCCCAACAAGCTGGGTTTTTTGCACGGGTCTTGAATACGTCATTACAGATGATGCCTCAAAAGTCCCCATCAATCCTGCTGTGCGTGTTTTTTTTTATTCGAGGTCAAAGATCACCAATTTCTGTTTTTTTTTAACGTATATCTCTGAAACGATAAGACATACCGTAAAAATGGGTCAGACAAAGTTTGTAGATCGCGGAATTCTTTATTTAAAAAAAGGTATGAATACTTCTTTCCCGACGTAGCACCGCTTTCGGCTTATCGTGACTTCAGACCGTAGAAATGTCGTATTTTCAATTATATGCACACATTTTCGCACCACCTCTGAGTTAGAGATCTGGAGCTTTTTTTTTAACGTGGTTTCCCCAGTATTAATATCCCACAATATATTTCGATCAAGAAAATTTTATGGGACAATATTTTATTAATTAAAATTTTAGCAATTTCGTCTATTTTGTCTGGATTAGGAGGCGACGGACTATTGTAATCCTGCCATAACGCGGAGTCTGGCTCGAGACAGGACATAGGTCTGTCAGTGCGGGCGTCCGAGATGTTGGTACTGACGGAGTGACCGTTGGTTTGGAGTCAATATTTACAGGAGTCAAACTGACCGGGTCCAAATATTCCATTCTTACCACATAACAGTTGACATTGTTCCTACAGCTGCCGCAATCAGCTCAACTCAGCTGCCTGGCTGATTGTTGTGAAAATATAATCTCACAGTCATGTCACACATGTCACATGCCATGTCATACAGTGGGACCTATGGGACGAACCTCCCCTCCTCCACAGAGATTATAAAATAAACCAGAGGGATAACTAAAAAAAATTTTTTGTTTAACTTGACCTTTGATTTCAGTTTTTGTTTGTTTATAATTTCTAGTGTTACTGTATTATAATTCATCCACCTACTCACAAGAGAGAGAGTGCCCTCAGACTCGAGAGAGTGCCCTCAGACGTGAGCGAGTGCCCTCAGACGTGAGCGAGTGCCCTCAGACGCGAGCGAGTGCCCTCAGACGCGAGCGAGTGCCCTCAGACGCGAGCGAGTGCCCTCAGACGCGAGCGAGTGCCCTCAGACGCGAGCGAGTGCCCTCAGACGCGAGCGAGTGCCCTCAGACGCGAGCGAGTGCCCTCAGACGCGAGCGAGTGCCCTCAGACGCGAGCGAGTGCCCTCAGACGCGAGCGAGTGCCCTCAGACGCGAGCGAGTGCCCTCAGACGCGAGCGAGTGCCCTCAGACGCGAGCGAGTGCCCTCAGACGCGAGCGAGTGCCCTCAGACGCGAGCGAGTGCCCTCAGACGCGAGCGAGTGCCCTCAGACGCGAGCGAGTGCCCTCAGACGCGAGCGAGTGCCCTCAGACGCGAGCGAGTGCCCTCAGACGGGAGCGAGTGCCCTCAGACGCGAGCGAGTGCCCTCAGACGCGAGCGAGTGCCCTCAGACGCGAGCGAGTGCCCTCAGACGCGAGCGAGTGCCCTCAGACGCGAGCGAGTGCCCTCAGACGCGAGCGAGTGCCCTCAGACGCGAGCGAGTGCCCTCAGACGCGAGCGAGTGCCCTCAGACGCGAGCGAGTGCCCTCAGACGCGAGCGAGTGCCCTCAGACGCGAGCGAGTGCCATCAGACGCGAGCGAGTGCCCTCAGACGCGAGCGAGTGCCCTCAGACGCGAGCGAGTGTCCTCAGACGCGAGCGAGTGCCCTCAGACTCGAGAGAGTGCCCTCAGACTCCAGAGAGTGCCCTCAGACTCCAGAGAGTGCCCTCAGACTCCAGAGAGTGCCCTCAGACTCCAGAGAGTGCCCTCAGACGCGAGCGAGTGCCCTCAGACTCCAGAGAGTGCCCTCAGACTCCAGAGAGTGCCCTCAGACTCCAGAGAGTGCCCTCAGACGCGAGCGAGTGCCCTCAGACGCGAGCGAGTGCCTTCAGACGCGAGCGAGTGCCATCAGACGCGAGCGAGTGCCCTCAGACGCGAGCGAGTGCCCTCAGACGCGAGCGAGTGCCCTCAGACGCGAGCGAGTGCCCTCAGACGCGAGCGAGTGCCCTCAGACGCGAGCGAGTGTCCTCAGACGCGAGCGAGTGCCCTCAGACGCGAGCGAGTGCCCTCAGACTCCAGAGAGTGCCCTCAGACTCCAGAGAGTGCCCTCAGACTCGAGAGAGTGCCCTCAGACTCCAGAGAGTGCCCTCAGATGCGAGCGAGTGCCCTCAGACTCCAGAGAGTGCCCTCAGACGCGAGCGAGTGCCCTCAGACGCGAGCGAGTGCCCTCAGACGCGAGCGAGTGCCCTCAGACGCGAGCGAGTGCCCTCAGACGCGAGCGAGTGTCCTCAGACGCGAGCGAGTGCCCTCAGACGCGAGCGAGTGCCCTCAGACTCCAGAGAGTGCCCTCAGACTCCAGAGAGTGCCCTCAGACTCCAGAGAGTGCCCTCAGACTCGAGAGAGTGCCCTCAGACTCCAGAGAGTGCCCTCAGACGCGAGCGAGTGCCCTCAGACGCGAGCGAGTGCCCTCAGACGCGAGCGAGTGCCTTCAGACGCGAGCGAGTGCCCTCAGACGCGAGCGAGTGCCCTCAGACGCGAGCGAGTGCCATCAGACGCGAGCGAGTGCCCTCAGACGCGAGCGAGTGCCCTCAGACTCCAGAGAGTGCCCTCAGACTCCAGAGAGTGCCCTCAGACTCTAGAGAGTGCCCTCAGACTCCAGAGAGTGCCCTCAGACTCCAGAGAGTGCCCTCAGACTCCAGAGAGTGCCCTCAGACTCCAGAGAGTGCCCTCAGACTCCAGAGAGTGCCCTCAGACTCCAGAGAGTGCCCTCAGACTCCAGAGAGTGCCCTCAGGCTCCAGAGAGTGCCCTCAGACTCCAGAGAGTGCCCTCAGACTCCAGAGAGTGCCCTCAGGCTCCAGAGAGTGCCCTCAGACTCCAGAGAGTGCCCTCAGGCTCCAGAGAGTGCCCTCAGGCTCTAGAGAGTGCCCTCAGGCTCCAGAGAGTGCCCTCAGGCTCCAGAGAGTGCCCTCAGGCTCCAGAGAGTGCCCTCAGGCTCCAGAGAGTGCCCTCAGACTCTAGAGAGTGCCCTCAGGCTCCAGAGAGTGCCCTCAGGCTCCAGAGAGTGCCCTCAGACTCCAGAGAGTGCCCTCAGGCTCCAGAGAGTGCCCTCAGGCTCCAGAGAGTGCCCTCAGGCTCCAGAGAGTGCCCTCAGGCTCCAGAGAGTGCCCTCAGGCTCCAGAGAGTGCCCTCAGGCTCCAGAGAGTGCCCTCAGGCTCCAGAGAGTGCCCTCAGACTCCAGAGAGTGCCCTCAGACTCCAGAGAGTGCCCTCAGACTCCAGAGAGTGCCCTCAGACTCCAGAGAGTGCCCTCAGACTCCAGAGAGTGCCCTCAGACTCCAGAGAGTGCCCTCAGACTCCAGAGAGTGCCCTCAGGCTCCAGAGAGTGCCCTCAGACTCTAGAGAGTGCCCTCAGGCTCCAGAGAGTGCCCTCAGACTCCAGAGAGTGCCCTCAGACTCCAGAGAGTGCCCTCAGACTCTAGAGAGTGCCCTCAGACTCTAGAGAGTGCCCTCAGGCTCTAGAGAGTGCCCTCAGGCTCTAGAGAGTGCCCTCAGGCTCCAGAGAGTGCCCTCAGACTCCAGAGAGTGCCCTCAGGCTCCAGAGAGTGCCCTCAGGCTCCAGAGAGTGCCCTCAGACTCCAGAGAGTGCCCTCAGACTCCAGAGAGTGCCCTCAGACTCCAGAGAGTGCCCTCAGACTCTAAAGAGTGCCCTCAGACTCCAGAGAGTGCCCTCAGACTCTAGAGAGTGCCCTCAGACTCCAGAGAGTGCCCTCAGACTCTAGAGAGTGCCCTCAGACTCTAGAGAGTGCCCTCAGACTCTAGAGAGTGCCCTCAGGCTCTAGAGAGTGCCCTCAGACTCCAGAGAGTGCCCTCAGACTCCAGAGAGTGCCCTCAGACTCCAGAGAGTGCCCTCAGACTCTAGAGAGTGCCCTCAGGCTCTAGAGAGTGCCCTCAGACTCCAGAGAGTGCCCTCAGACTCTAGAGAGTGCCCTCAGACTCCAGAGAGTGCCCTCAGACTCTAGAGAGTGCCCTCAGACTCCAGAGAGTGCCCTCAGACTCTAGAGAGTGCCCTCAGACTCCAGAGAGTGCCCTCAGACTCCAGAGAGTGCCCTCAGACTCCAGAGAGTGCCCTCAGACTCGAGAGAGTGCCCTCAGACTCGAGAGAGTGCCCTCAGGCTCGAGAGAGTGCCCTCAGACTCGAGAGAGTGCCCTCAGGCTCGAGAGAGTGCCCTCAGGCTCCAGAGAGTGCCCTCAGGCTCCAGAGAGTGCCCTCAGACTCGAGAGAGTGCCCTCAGACTCGAGAGAGTGCCCTCAGACTCCAGAGAGTGCCCTCAGACTCCAGAGAGTGCCCTCAGACTCCAGAGAGTGCCCTCAGACTCCAGAGAGTGCCCTCAGACTCCAGAGAGTGCCCTCAGACTCCAGAGAGTGCCCTCAGGCTCCAGAGAGTGCCCTCAGACTCCAGAGAGTGCCCTCAGACTCCAGAGAGTGCCCTCAGACTCCAGAGAGTGCCCTCAGGCTCTAGAGAGTGCCCTCAGACTCCAGAGAGTGCCCTCAGGCTCTAGAGAGTGCCCTCAGACTCCAGAGAGTGCCCTCAGACTCCAGAGAGTGCCCTCAGACTCGAGAGAGTGCCCTCAGACTCCAGAGAGTGCCCTCAGACTCCAGAGAGTGCCCTCAGACTCCAGAGAGTGCCCTCAGACTCGAGAGAGTGCCCTCAGACTCGAGAGAGTGCCCTCAGACTCTAGAGAGTGCCCTCAGACTCCAGAGAGTGCCCTCAGACTCCAGAGAGTGCCCTCAGACTCCAGAGAGTGCCCTCAGACTCCAGAGAGTGCCCTCAGACTCCAGAGAGTGCCCTCAGACTCCAGAGAGTGCCCTCAGACTCGAGAGAGTGCCCTCAGACTCCAGAGAGTGCCCTCAGAATCCAGAGAGTGCCCTCAGACTCCAGAGAGTGCCCTCAGACTCGAGAGAGTGCCCTCAGACTCGAGAGAGTGCCCTCAGACTCCAGAGAGTGCCCTCAGACTCGAGAGAGTGCCCTCAGACTCCAGAGAGTGCCCTCAGACTCGAGAGAGTGCCCTCAGACTCGAGAGAGTGCCCTCAGACTCGAGAGAGTGCCCTCAGACTCCAGAGAGTGCCCTCAGACTCCAGAGAGTGCCCTCAGACTCCAGAGAGTGCCCTCAGACTCCAGAGAGTGCCCTCAGACTCCAGAGAGTGCCCTCAGACTCCAGAGAGTGCTCTCAGACTCGAGAGAGTGCCCTCAGACTCCAGAGAGTGCCCTCAGACTCAAGAGAGTGCCCTCAGACTCCAGAGAGTGCCCTCAGACTCCAGAGAGTGCCCTCAGACTCGAGAGAGTGCCCTCAGACTCGAGAGAGTGCCCTCAGACTCTAGAGAGTGCCCTCAGACTCCAGAGAGTGCCCTCAGACTCCAGAGAGTGCCCTCAGACTCCAGAGAGTGCCCTCAGACTCCAGAGAGTGCCCTCAGACTCGAGAGAGTGCCCTCAGACTCCAGAGAGTGCCCTCAGACTCGAGAGAGTGCCCTCAGACTCCAGAGAGTGCCCTCAGACTCTAGAGAGTGCCCTCAGACTCCAGAGAGTGCCCTCAGACTCTAGAGAGTGCCCTCAGACTCTAGAGAGTGCCCTCAGACTCTAGAGAGTGCCCTCAGACTCTAGAGAGTGCCCTCAGACTCTAGAGAGTGCCCTCAGACTCTAGAGAGTGCCCTCAGACTCCAGAGAGTGCCCTCAGACTCGAGAGAGTGCCCTCAGACTCCAGAGAGTGCCCTCAGACTCCAGAGAGTGCCCTCAGACTCCAGAGAGTGCCCTCAGACTCGAGAGAGTGCCCTCAGACTCGAGAGAGTGCCCTCAGACTCGAGAGAGTGCCTTCAGACTCCAGAGAGTGCCCTCAGACTCCAGAGAGTGCCCTCAGACTCGAGAGAGTGCCCTCAGACTCGAGAGAGTGCCCTCAGACTCGAGAGAGTGCCCTCAGACTCCAGAGAGTGCCCTCAGACTCGAGAGAGTGCCCTCAGACTCTAGAGAGTGCCCTCAGACTCGAGAGAGTGCCCTCAGACTCTAGAGAGTGCCCTCAGACTCCAGAGAGTGCCCTCAGACTCCAGAGAGTGCCCTCAGACTCCAGAGAGTGCCCTCAGACTCCAGAGAGTGCCCTCAGACTCCAGAGAGTGCCCTCAGACTCCAGAGAGTGCCCTCAGACTCCAGAGAGTGCCCTCAGACTCGAGAGAGTGCCCTCAGACTCTAGAGAGTGCCCTCAGACTCCAGAGAGTGCCCTCAGACTCGAGAGAGTGCCCTCAGACTCTAGAGAGTGCCCTCAGACTCGAGAGAGTGCCCTCAGACTCTAGAGAGTGCCCTCAGACTCGAGAGAGTGCCCTCAGACTCGAGCGAGTGCCCTCAGACTCGAGCGAGTGCCCTCAGACTCGAGAGAGTGCCCTCAGACTCGAGAGAGTGCCCTCAGACTCGAGAGAGTGCCCTCAGACTCCAGAGAGTGCCCTCAGACTCGAGAGAGTGCCCTCAGACTCGAGAGAGTGCCCTCAGACTCTAGAGAGTGCCCTCAGACTCCAGAGAGTGCCCTCAGACTCCAGAGAGTGCCCTCAGACTCCAGAGAGTGCCCTCAGACTCCAGAGAGTGCCCTCAGACTCGAGAGAGTGCCCTCAGACTCCAGAGAGTGCCCTCAGACTCGAGAGAGTGCCCTCAGACTCCAGAGAGTGCCCTCAGACTCTAGAGAGTGCCCTCAGACTCCAGAGAGTGCCCTCAGACTCTAGAGAGTGCCCTCAGACTCTAGAGAGTGCCCTCAGACTCTAGAGAGTGCCCTCAGACTCTAGAGAGTGCCCTCAGACTCTAGAGAGTGCCCTCAGACTCTAGAGAGTGCCCTCAGACTCCAGAGAGTGCCCTCAGACTCGAGAGAGTGCCCTCAGACTCCAGAGAGTGCCCTCAGACTCCAGAGAGTGCCCTCAGACTCCAGAGAGTGCCCTCAGACTCGAGAGAGTGCCCTCAGACTCGAGAGAGTGCCCTCAGACTCGAGAGAGTGCCTTCAGACTCCAGAGAGTGCCCTCAGACTCCAGAGAGTGCCCTCAGACTCGAGAGAGTGCCCTCAGACTCCAGAGAGTGCCCTCAGACTCGAGAGAGTGCCCTCAGACTCCAGAGAGTGCCCTCAGACTCGAGAGAGTGCCCTCAGACTCTAGAGAGTGCCCTCAGACTCGAGAGAGTGCCCTCAGACTCTAGAGAGTGCCCTCAGACTCCAGAGAGTGCCCTCAGACTCCAGAGAGTGCCCTCAGACTCCAGAGAGTGCCCTCAGACTCCAGAGAGTGCCCTCAGACTCCAGAGAGTGCCCTCAGACTCCAGAGAGTGCCCTCAGACTCCAGAGAGTGCCCTCAGACTCGAGAGAGTGCCCTCAGACTCTAGAGAGTGCCCTCAGACTCCAGAGAGTGCCCTCAGACTCGAGAGAGTGCCCTCAGACTCTAGAGAGTGCCCTCAGACTCGAGAGAGTGCCCTCAGACTCTAGAGAGTGCCCTCAGACTCGAGAGAGTGCCCTCAGACTCGAGCGAGTGCCCTCAGACTCGAGCGAGTGCCCTCAGACTCGAGAGAGTGCCCTCAGACTCGAGAGAGTGCCCTCAGACTCGAGAGAGTGCCCTCAGACTCTAGAGAGTGCCCTCAGACTCGAGAGAGTGCCCTCAGACTCTAGAGAGTGCCCTCAGACTCTAGAGAGTGCCCTCAGACTCGAGAGAGTGCCCTCAGACTCTAGAGAGTGCCCTCAGACTCTAGAGAGTGCCCTCAGACTCTAGAGAGTGCCCTCAGACTCTAGAGAGTGCCCTCAGACTCGAGAGAGTGCCCTCAGACTCTAGAGAGTGCCCTCAGACTCTAGAGAGTGCCCTCAGACTCCAGAGAGTGCCCTCAGACTCGAGAGAGTGCCCTCAGACTCGAGAGAGTGCCCTCAGACTCGAGAGAGTGCCCTCAGACTCGAGAGAGTGCCCTCAGACTCGAGAGAGTGCCCTCAGACTCGAGAGAGTGCCCTCAGACTCGAGAGAGTGCCCTCAGACTCCAGAGAGTGCCCTCAGACTCGAGAGAGTGCCCTCAGACTCCAGAGAGTGCCCTCAGACTCCAGAGAGTGCCCTCAGACTCGAGAGAGTGCCCTCAGACTCCAGAGAGTGCCCTCAGACTCTAGAGAGTGCCCTCAGACTCTAGAGAGTGCCCTCAGACTCGAGCGAGTGCCCTCAGACTCTAGAGAGTGCCCTCAGACTCGAGAGAGTGCCCTCAGACTCTAGAGAGTGCCCTCAGACTCCAGAGAGTGCCCTCAGACTCCAGAGAGTGCCCTCAGACTCGAGAGAGTGCCCTCAGACTCGAGCGAGTGCCCTCAGACTCTAGAGAGTGCCCTCAGACTCTAGAGAGTGCCCTCAGACTCTAGAGAGTGCCCTCAGACTCGAGCGAGTGCCCTCAGACTCTAGAGAGTGCCCTCAGACTCGAGAGAGTGCCCTCAGACTCGAGAGAGTGCCCTCAGACTCTAGAGAGTGCCCTCAGACTCGAGAGAGTGCCCTCAGACTCTAGAGAGTGCCCTCAGACTCGAGCGAGTGCCCTCAGACTCTAGAGAGTGCCCTCAGACTCGAGAGAGTGCCCTCAGACTCTAGAGAGTGCCCTCAGACTCTAGAGAGTGCCCTCAGACTCGAGAGAGTGCCCTCAGACTCTAGAGAGTGCCCTCAGACTCGAGAGAGTGCCCTCAGACTCTAGAGAGTGCCCTCAGACTCGAGAGAGTGCCCTCAGACTCTAGAGAGTGCCCTCAGACTCGAGAGATTGCCCTCAGACTCTAGAGAGTGCCCTCAGACTCGAGAGAGTGCCCTCAGACTCTAGAGAGTGCCCTCAGACTCGAGCGAGTGCCCTCAGACTCTAGAGAGTGCCCTCAGACTCCAGAGAGTGCCCTCAGACTCCAGAGAGTGCCCTCAGACTCGAGAGAGTGCCCTCAGACTCGAGCGAGTGCCCTCAGACTCGAGCGAGTGCCCTCAGACTCTAGAGAGTGCCCTCAGACTCCAGAGAGTGCCCTCAGACTCTAGAGAGTGCCTTCAGACTCGAGAGAGTGCCCTCAGACTCTAGAGAGTGCCCTCAGACTCTAGAGAGTGCCCTCAGACTCGAGAGAGTGCCCTCAGACTCGAGAGAGTGCCCTCAGACTCGAGAGAGTGCCCTCAGACTCTAGAGAGTGCCCTCAGACTCGAGAGAGTGCCCTCAGACTCGAGAGAGTGCCCTCAGACTCCAGAGAGTGCCCTCAGACTCGAGAGAGTGCCCTCAGACTCTAGAGAGTGCCCTCAGACTCGAGAGAGTGCCCTCAGACTCTAGAGAGTGCCCTCAGACTCCAGAGAGTGCCCTCAGACTCTAGAGAGTGCCCTCAGACTCTAGAGAGTGCCCTCAGACTCGAGAGAGTGCCCTCAGACTCTAGAGAGTGCCCTCAGACTCGAGAGAGTGCCCTCAGACTCGAGAGAGTGCCCTCAGACTCGAGAGAGTGCCCTCAGACTCGAGAGAGTGCCCTCAGACTCTAGAGAGTGCCCTCAGACTCTAGAGAGTGCCCTCAGACTCCAGAGAGTGCCCTCAGACTCGAGAGAGTGCCCTCAGACTCGAGAGAGTGCCCTCAGACTCGAGAGAGTGCCCTCAGACTCGAGAGAGTGCCCTCAGACTCTAGAGAGTGCCCTCAGACTCTAGAGAGTGCCCTCAGACTCGAGAGAGTGCCCTCAGACTCGAGAGAGTGCCCTCAGACTCGAGAGAGTGCCCTCAGACTCGAGAGAGTGCCCTCAGACTCTAGAGAGTGCCCTCAGACTCCAGAGAGTGCCCTCAGACTCGAGAGAGTGCCCTCAGACTCGAGAGAGTGCCCTCAGACTCTAGAGAGTGCCCTCAGACTCGAGAGAGTGCCCTCAGACTCGAGAGAGTGCCCTCAGACTCTAGAGAGTGCCCTCAGACTCCAGAGAGTGCCCTCAGACTCCAGAGAGTGCCCTCAGACTCTAGAGAGTGCCCTCAGACTCTAGAGAGTGCCCTCAGACTCCAGAGAGTGCCCTCAGACTCCAGAGAGTGCCCTCAGACTCCAGAGAGTGCCCTCAGACTCCAGAGAGTGCCCTCAGACTCCAGAGAGTGCCCTCAGACTCCAGAGAGTGCCCTCAGACTCGAGAGAGTGCCCTCAGACTCGAGAGAGTGCCCTCAGACTCGAGAGAGTGCCCTCAGACTCGAGAGAGTGCCCTCAGACTCTAGAGAGTGCCCTCAGACTCTAGAGAGTGCCCTCAGACTCTAGAGAGTGCCCTCAGACTCTAGAGAGTGCCCTCAGACTCTAGAGAGTGCCTTTAGACTCCAGAGAGTGCCCTCAGACTCGAGAGAGTGCCCTCAGACTCGAGAGAGTGCCCTCAGACTCTAGAGAGTGCCCTCAGACTCTAGAGAGTGCCCTCAGACTCTAGAGAGTGCCCTCAGACTCCAGAGAGTGCCCTCAGACTCGAGAGAGTGCCCTCAGACTCTAGAGAGTGCCCTCAGACTCCAGAGAGTGCCCTCAGACTCCAGAGAGTGCCCTCAGACTCTAGAGAGTGCCCTCAGACTCCAGAGAGTGCCCTCAGACTCCAGAGAGTGCCCTCAGACTCCAGAGAGTGCCCTCAGACTCCAGAGAGTGCCCTCAGACTCTAGAGAGTGCCCTCAGACTCTAGAGAGTGCCCTCAGACTCGAGAGAGTGCCCTCAGACTCCAGAGAGTGCCCTCAGACTCCAGAGAGTGCCCTCAGACTCCAGAGAGTGCCCTCAGACTCTAGAGAGTGCCCTCAGACTCCAGAGAGTGCCCTCAGACTCCAGAGAGTGCCCTCAGACTCGAGAGAGTGCCCTCAGACTCTAGAGAGTGCCCTCAGACTCGATAGAGTGCCCTCAGACTCTAGAGAGTGCCCTCAGACTCCAGAGAGTGCCCTCAGACTCCAGAGAGTGCCCTCAGACTCCAGAGAGTGCCCTCAGACTCCAGAGAGTGCCCTCAGACTCTAGAGAGTGCCCTCAGACTCTAGAGAGTGCCCTCAGACTCTAGAGAGTGCCCTCAGACTCTAGAGAGTGCCCTCAGACTCTAGAGAGTGCCCTCAGACTCTAGAGAGTGCCCTCAGACTCTAGAGAGTGCCCTCAGACTCTAGAGAGTGCCCTCAGACTCGAGAGAGTGCCCTCAGACTCCAGAGAGTGCCCTCAGACTCCAGAGAGTGCCCTCAGACTCGAGAGAGTGCCCTCAGACTCTAGAGAGTGCCCTCAGACTCTAGAGAGTGCCCTCAGACTCTAGAGAGTGCCCTCAGACTCTAGAGAGTGCCCTCAGACTCTAGAGAGTGCCCTCAGACTCGAGAGAGTGCCCTCAGGCTCTAGAGAGTGCCCTCAGACTCCAGAGAGTGCCCTCAGACTCCAGAGAGTGCCCTCAGACTCTAGAGAGTGCCCTCAGACTCGAGAGAGTGCCCTCAGACTCTAGAGAGTGCCCTCAGACTCTAGAGAGTGCCCTCAGACTCTAGAGAGTGCCCTCAGACTCTAGAGAGTGCCCTCAGGCTCTAGAGAGTGCCCTCAGACTCCAGAGAGTGCCCTCAGACTCTAGAGAGTGCCCTCAGACTCTAGAGAGTGCCCTCAGACTCTAGAGAGTGCCCTCAGACTCGAGAGAGTGCCCTCAGACTCGAGAGAGTGCCCTCAGACTCTAGAGAGTGCCCTCAGACTCTAGAGAGTGCCCTCAGACTCTAGAGAGTGCCCTCAGACTCTAGAGAGTGCCCTCAGACTCCAGAGAGTGCCCTCAGACTCGAGAGAGTGCCCTCAGACTCTAGAGAGTGCCCTCAGACTCCAGAGAGTGCCCTCAGGCTCCAGAGAGTGCCCTCAGACTCCAGAGAGTGCCCTCAGACTCTAGAGAGTGCCCTCAGACTCGAGAGAGTGCCCTCAGGCTCTAGAGAGTGCCCTCAGACTCCAGAGAGTGCCCTCAGACTCCAGAGAGTGCCCTCAGACTCCAGAGAGTGCCCTCAGACTCCAGAGAGTGCCCTCAGGCTCCAGAGAGTGCCCTCAGACTCCAGAGAGTGCCCTCAGACTCCAGAGAGTGCCCTCAGACTCGAGAGAGTGCCCTCAGGCTCTAGAGAGTGCCCTCAGACTCTAGAGAGTGCCCTCAGACTCCAGAGAGTGCCCTCAGACTCCAGAGAGTGCCCTCAGACTCTAGAGAGTGCCCTCAGACTCTAGAGAGTGCCCTCAGACTCCAGAGAGTGCCCTCAGACTCCAGAGAGTGCCCTCAGACTCGAGAGAGTGCCCTCAGACTCTAGAGAGTGCCCTCAGACTCTAGAGAGTGCCCTCAGACTCGAGAGAGTGCCCTCAGACTCTAGAGAGTGCCCTCAGACTCTAGAGAGTGCCCTCAGGCTCTAGAGAGTGCCCTCAGACTCTAGAGAGTGCCCTCAGACTCTAGAGAGTGCCCTCAGACTCTAGAGAGTGCCCTCAGACTCGAGAGAGTGCCCTCAGACTCGAGAGAGTGCCCTCAGACTCTAGAGAGTGCCCTCAGACTCGAGAGAGTGCCCTCAGACTCTAGAGAGTGCCCTCAGACTCGAGAGAGTGCCCTCAGACTCGAGAGAGTGCCCTCAGACTCTAGAGAGTGCCCTCAGACTCTAGAGAGTGCCCTCAGACTCTAGAGAGTGCCCTCAGACTCGAGAGAGTGCCCTCAGACTCGAGAGAGTGCCCTCAGACTCGAGAGAGTGCCCTCAGACTCTAGAGAGTGCCCTCAGACTCGAGAGAGTGCCCTCAGACTCTAGAGAGTGCCCTCAGACTCGAGAGAGTGCCCTCAGACTCTAGAGAGTGCCCTCAGACTCTAGAGAGTGCCCTCAGACTCTAGAGAGTGCCCTCAGACTCTAGAGAGTGCCCTCAGACTCGAGAGAGTGCCCTCAGACTCTAGAGAGTGCCCTCAGACTCGAGAGAGTGCCCTCAGACTCGAGAGAGTGCCCTCAGACTCCAGAGAGTGCCCTCAGACTCCAGAGAGTGCCCTCAGACTCCAGAGAGTGCCTTTAGACTCCAGAGAGTGCCCTCAGACTCCAGAGAGTGCCCTCAGACTCTAGAGAGTGCCCTCAGACTCTAGAGAGTGCCCTCAGACTCTAGAGAGTGCCCTCAGACTCGAGAGAGTGCCCTCAGACTCGAGAGAGTGCCCTCAGACTCGAGAGAGTGCCCTCAGACTCCAGAGAGTGCCCTCAGACTCGAGAGAGGCCCTCAGACTCTAGAGAGTGCCCTCAGACTCGAGAGAGTGCCCTCAGACTCGAGAGAGTGCCCTCAGACTCGAGAGAGTGCCCTCAGACTCGAGAGAGTGCCCTCAGACTCGAGAGAGTGCCCGCAGACTCGAGAGAGTGCCCTCAGACTCGAGAGAGTGCCCTCAGACTCGAGAGAGTGCCCTCAGACTCCAGAGAGTGCCCTCAGACTCCAGAGAGTGCCCTCAGACTCGAGAGAGTGCCCTCAGACTCTAGAGAGTGCCCTCAGACTCGAGAGAGTGCCCTCAGACTCGAGAGAGTGCCCTCAGACTCCAGAGAGTGCCCTCAGACTCGAGAGAGTGCCCTCAGACTCGAGAGAGTGCCCTCAGACTCTAGAGAGTGCCCTCAGACTCGAGAGAGTGCCCTCAGACTCTAGAGAGTGCCCTCAGACTCGAGAGAGTGCCCTCAGACTCTAGAGAGTGCCCTCAGACTCGAGAGAGTGCCCTCAGACTCGAGAGAGTGCCCTCATATTTGAGAGAGTGCCCTCAGACTCGAGAGAGTGCCCTCAGACTCTAGAGAGTGCCCTCAGACTCTAGAGAGTGCCCTCAGACTCGAGAGAGTGCCCTCAGACTCGAGAGAGTGCCCTCAGACTCGAGAGAGTGCCCTCAGACTCCAGAGAGTGCCCTCAGACTCCAGAGAGTGCCCTCAGACTCGAGAGAGTGCCCTCAGACTCTAGAGAGTGCCCTCAGACTCGAGAGAGTGCCCTCAGACTCGAGAGAGTGCCCTCAGACTCTAGAGAGTGCCCTCAGACTCGAGAGAGTGCCCTCAGACTCTAGAGAGTGCCCTCAGACTCGAGAGAGTGCCCTCAGACTCGAGAGAGTGCCCTCAGACTCGAGAGAGTGCCCTCAGACTCGAGAGAGTGCCCTCAGACTCCAGAGAGTGCCCTCAGACTCCAGAGAGTGCCCTCAGACTCCAGAGAGTGCCCTCAGACTCTAGAGAGTGCCCTCAGACTCTAGAGAGTGCCCTCAGACTCTAGAGAGTGCCCTCAGACTCGAGAGAGTGCCCTCAGACTCGAGAGAGTGCCCTCAGACTCGAGAGAGTGCCCTCAGACTCTAGAGAGTGCCCTCAGACTCGAGAGAGTGCCCTCAGACTCGAGAGAGTGCCCTCAGACTCTAGAGAGTGCCCTCAGACTCGAGAGAGTGCCCTCAGACTCCAGAGAGTGCCCTCAGACTCTAGAGAGTGCCCTCAGACTCGAGAGAGTGCCCTCAGACTCTAGAGAGTGCCCTCAGACTCTAGAGAGTGCCCTCAGACTCGAGAGAGTGCCCTCAGACTCTAGAGAGTGCCCTCAGACTCGAGAGAGTGCCCTCAGACTCTAGAGAGTGCCCTCAGACTCGAGAGAGTGCCCTCAGACTCGAGAGAGTGCCCTCAGACTCGAGAGAGTGCCCTCAGACTCTAGAGAGTGCCCTCAGACTCGAGAGAGTGCCCTCAGACTCTAGAGAGTGCCCTCAGACTCTAGAGAGTGCCCTCAGACTCGAGAGAGTGCCCTCAGACTCTAGAGAGTGCCCTCAGACTCTAGAGAGTGCACTCAGACTCTAGAGAGTGCCCTCAGACTCTAGAGAGTGCCCTCAGACTCGAGAGAGTGCCCTCAGACTCGAGAGAGTGCCCTCAGACTCGAGAGATCCCTCAGACTCCAGAGAGTGCCCTCAGACTCTAGAGAGTGCCCTCAGACTCTAGAGAGTGCCCTCAGACTCTAGAGAGTGCCCTCAGACTCCAGAGAGTGCCCTCAGACTCGAGAGAGTGCCCTCAGACTCGAGAGAGTGCCCTCAGACTCCAGAGAGTGCCCTCAGACTCCAGAGAGTGCCCTCAGACTCTAGAGAGTGCCCTCAGACTCTAGAGAGTGCCCTCAGACTCTAGAGAGTGCCCTCAGACTCTAGAGAGTGCCCTCAGACTCTAGAGAGTGCCCTCAGACTCTAGAGAGTGCCCTCAGACTCTAGCGAGTGCCCTCAGACTCTAGAGAGTGCCCTCAGACTCCAGAGAGTGCCCTCAGACTCCAGAGAGTGCCCTCAGACTCCAGAGAGTGCCCTCAGACTCGAGAGAGTGCCCTCAGACTCTAGAGAGTGCCCTCAGACTCTAGAGAGTGCCCTCAGACTCTAGAGAGTGCCCTCAGACTCCAGAGAGTGCCCTCAGACTCTAGAGAGTGCCCTCAGACTCTAGAGAGTGCCCTCAGACTCTAGAGAGTGCCCTCAGACTCTAGAGAGTGCCCTCAGACTCGAGAGAGTGCCCTCAGACTCTAGAGAGTGCCCTCAGACTCTAGAGAGTGCCCTCAGACTCTAGAGAGTGCCCTCAGACTCCAGAGAGTGCCCTCAGACTCCAGAGAGTGCCCTCACACTCTAGAGAGTGCCCTCAGACTCTAGAGAGTGCCCTCAGACTCTAGAGAGTGCCCTCAGACTCGAGAGAGTGCCCTCAGACTCGAGAGAGTGCCCTCAGACTCGAGAGAGTGCCCTCAGACTCCAGAGAGTGCCCTCAGACTCTAGAGAGTGCCCTCAGACGTGAGCGAGTGCCCTCAGACACGAGCGAGTGTCCTCGGACACTGTTGTCCCTGGGTCCAGCCGACGGCACGAGAGGACGAGAGCTGATAACACGGAAGACAGCGCAAGTGTTGTGATATGTTTACCAACTCCTGATAGCGTCTGTCCGCAGTTAGGACCTTCGAGCTCGAGCCTGGCGGCACAGCTCTTCCCTGGAGCTCGCAGTCTCGCTCACCAACAACAGGCCTTCTCTTAGATTGTCTGTGAGGAGACACTTGGGCCCAGCTCACTCATACCGAATGACCATGACGTGAAAATAATTAGTAGCAAAAATTATAATATTATGCTTTTGTAGTAGATCATACGTAGCAAATGTCATTAAACTATCGTCCGTAAACCGACTTTACAGACAACCAATTTTTTTTTATCTATGTGGGTCACACGTTTAAATTACATTAACTTCTTTTTGAAGTGAAAACTTCTTTAGCCGCGTTGAGCGATTTTTTTTTGGTAGGGGCATAACTCATGGGTTTGCTTTACTGACATGCTAGTGACGCGCAGCGGCCTGTGTACATGTATACGCATATATACACTAATATATTGTATATACTCGACTGTGTCATGTGTGTGTCGGACTCTGTTTGGATGGGTCAAATATTGTGAGTTCGCGCCACCGACATGCCATAATAGCAGTAAGTGAAGTTAATTTGTGTATACTGTGCATTGCCCAGTGAACACAATACCTAGGTCTGACATCACTGGTAAGTCAATGCGTACATAATATTGAAATACCGCTGACATCTTTTGTGCCTAAAAATAATGATGTAGGATAAATGATATCATGCTGACATCGTACTGATATTTATACAAACCGAGGCATAGAGAGCTGAGAAAATCGGTATGAAATCTTCTGAAGCCCTCAAGGATTTCAATTTTATTAATCTAAAAGTAGATGTTTACAATAATCTTCCGAAAAGTAAAACAAGAAAATAAAAAAAGGATATAGGCTATTTCGTAGCCAACAAGATAGAGTCAACCTTTTATATAACATAATAATAATATTACGTGAGCCGGTGACCTTTTATCCCCTGTGC
The DNA here is from genome assembly GCF_032445375.1 of Bacillus rossius redtenbacheri. NCBI lineage: Eukaryota > Metazoa > Arthropoda > Insecta > Phasmatodea > Bacillidae > Bacillus > Bacillus rossius. The sequence continues at coordinate 12,680,564 of NC_086344.1, read as the reverse complement.
CTTAAATATTCTACAGAATGCATTGTCAGTTTTAGAGGCGTGGTTTATGACAAGCTTATATACATTTACTAAATTACCTGTGAAAAGATAAGTTTCGTAGCGTTGCGGCTAATTTAATAAACTCGTGAGCGTTAGGTACTGGGTTCGGATCCCGATTTTTGCGAATTTTTGTCGATTACTTTTTGTATTTGAGTCACACTGAATTATTTTATTATATATTTATAATTTAAAAATAATTGCGATTTCACTAATAAACATCATAATAACAATACTCGAGTCCCCTTTTAATTATTTAATAAATAAAAGTATCCAAGTGGGATTCGAACCCGAATCGCTAGGAATTTTAAAATATTATTACTATTATTATCCTCCGCCTGGTTTAATCGATAAAACTGAGGATCATTACTATGTCATCGGTATGTGCAATCCACTTAAAGAGCGATCATAATGATGTCAGACAAACATCATCATCATGCCATTAATGTTACGTCAGTATATGATGCAAATAAGTTGCGAAATTATGTGTCAGTAATGAGTCACATCTTATCGCAAAGCATGATACTGAATGATATTCAGACTATAATTAATTTAAAAATTAAAAAAAAAAAAATAGAACACAGTTATTCCAAAGTTTTAAGTTTTCACTTCTGTCGGCAGTCCCCATGACTTTTTTTTTTTTTTTTTTTTTTTTTTTAGTGTGAGATATTCCATTCCACGACAGCACATGAATGAAATGCGAATGATAACAAATAAAATTTTCCTTGGATATGCGGTTTCTTCATGTCCTTCACGGAATGACGTCGAGTCCACGTTTGGCAAGTGCAGGTCCTTGGGCAATGAGTCCTTCCGATATTTTCACGTGCTTCACCTCTAGAGGTGGAATCACAATGCCCCGACGACCCCGCCACGACGAAAAATTTTCAACAGCCAATAAGAACCTGGCTCATCCCGACAGCCCGACAAATGTAGATTATATTTCTAAGTTGTGTCGTGTCGCACTGCGTGGGAATCTCCTGCGCATGCGCAACCCGTGCGTTGGGCTGCAAAAACCATCAAGCCAACATGACAAAACAAATGTATCTCAAATCTCTATTATCTCCGGATTTCCCTAACTTGGTAAAGCATTCTCGTGCCAATTTTTTTTTTTGTTTGTAAACATTGTTCGTTTTTATTTGTTTTTGCTTTAAACATGACCGCCACTTAAATTATGGCTTTAAATGATAACTAAGTCCTGTACAATGTAAATAAGCATAATTATTTTGTTAAGTTAGGCCCACACATAAATTAATGCCGACTATTCTTGTACTGATTTCTGTGACATTTAATTTTATAAAATAATTTTATTTTCGTTTCACTGCCGGCTAATCTCATTTTAGTTAGCATTATTAAATATATTGTGCGTCATCTTTTTATGTGTTTAATAAACCACAAAATATAAAATATAGTAAATAACGTACTGGTTCTTAAGTACTACCGATGGCTACACCCCGACGGCTGGATTTCGTCGAGGTATTGTGAACACTGCTCAAAAGACTGGTGATATTTGTCGGGTTTTGTCGCAGTTGTGCCGTTTGTCGTGGCTGTCGTGTCGGGGCATTGTGATTCCACCTTAACTCGTGTTCTGAACACCCTTGGCCCGTTATTTGTAGATCCACCGATACCACAGCCTTCTCCCCCCTGACCCAAATACACTTCACAGAATTCCTAACCATCAACTGCGCGACCTGCATTCCTCCCTGAGACACTTGTCATCCTTCACAAGGACATGTCCATATCGCTCACTTGTTCCAAGTACTTTTTCCCCAACAAGGGGTTTCGTGTGAAGGTGGGTTTACGAGTTAAAAAAAAAATCGATTGTCTGTAAAGTCTGTTTACGGACGATAGTTTAACGTGACAACGTCATAGCAAAACATTGATGAAATGATTGCATACTTTTATAAATAAAATTGAATTATTTTTATTTAATTATCACTATTTTGTATGGATACAAAGAAGGAGTGAAATGAAATCTACAATTTAATTGATAAATTTAATTTTATTTGCACTCATTAATTCAAATAAGTTTATTACTTTAACGAAGAGATTATTTTAACTATAACTTTTATACATGTTTGCTATTTAACGTCTTCCAATCTGTGTTATTCTGTTAAGGATAGGACGATGATAGGAAAAGTAGGAAACGAATGGGAGTGTTTCAAGTTTAATGTGCCTGGAAAAAGTCAAATCGATGGTTGTTCCAATCGAGTGGAAGAGAGATAGATGCGGCGCAAGTGTACGATGAGCGTAACGAGACACCGCGTAACGGGACAATGTGCGTAACGGGACACTTTTTCGTGCGTGCAGCCTGCGTTCATCGAGTTATTAGACGTCGTCACGTAAATAATTAAATCATTTTAAACTTATACATGTACGCCGAAGAGCACATGGTTAAGTAATATCATATCCAGTTATGGTTGAATTAGTGGTCGTTAATTCCAGCAAATAAAAACGGGTGATATAGCAGCCATGTAATTGTTTTGTTTATTCGCAGGCATCGTCTGCATTTTGAAGTGCTTTTCGGTTTGTAGTTTTTGCCGATTAATAATTTTTTTTTAACGAACCATTGATTGGTTATGTACCTACTTGAAATACCGAAAACGATTGAACCTAAAACTTTGAAACATTTCAGCTCGTACACATAATCATAATCGAAGATAATTTAACTTTAATATATATATACAAGTTCATGTAATGCTAATGCAATATATTCCGAGCCACCATAAAATGGCTTTACAGTAAGAAAATATATTTATGAATTGTAGATACATATTTATGTACTCGTGTAATAGCTTAAATTAACCCAGAAACACATCAGAATAATCAATTTGCGAAATTTAAAACAAAGTAAATATTCCAATCCCTGTTTTTTTTTTTTTTTTTAATTTTCGTGCAGTGTTCTTAAAGGAATTTTATCATTTATTAACATGTTGCTAGAAATTCCATATTTCCTACTCCTTTCGCACTACATCATGAGATTTCCCAACAAAACATTATTTCGCGCCAACAACACATTCCTTTTACTATGCTCTGATTATTTAAATGCAAAGATTCGTTCTACTGTAACAACATTACTAAACGTTTTCGTTTCTCAGTTTACTTGCTACAAACTATTACTGTGTAAGAGACTTGTAGAACTGAACTGTAGTTATCGTTTAAAGCTGTAGATGTGATGACCTTTTGTCAGCACAAAAAGTCATCCAGATAAAAGTGTTATCTCGAGAGCCCACGTTCTCTTATCAGTGTCTGGCGATAATGGCATATTAATATGTGCCTTGAATCATATGACATGTCATGATTTAGTGCGGTGATGATACACAAGCTTGACAATTGAAATCAAGAAAGTATTTTGTGAAAGTATATATATATATATATATATATATATATATATGCTCATTTTTGTATTAACGAAAAACCAATTGTTAAACGCTAACCCAATAAACCACATAATTATGAAACCATGCAAAATTTATGTAAATATATGATATAGTAAATGCCTTAAAAATATTTTTTTTTTCATGTGTGGGATTTTGTCGGGAATGTGTTATTGGCTGAAGGATAAAATGTATGTCAACATTCTTAATTTGCATTTAATTACGCTTTAAAATGATTTATTTATTAACTATATATAGTTTACATAGTTTCTATTAAAGTACACGTATTTCGTTAAAAATGGGTTCTTTTGGTGATTTTTAATGTAATATTACTACATTCTATTTATTTAATTACATTTAGGTCAAATAATTTAATTTGTATTTTATCAAGTGATTTTGTTTGTTGTTTTATTTTTTCGATTCATTTCGGTAATTGTTGATTTATTTCATTTTCATTTGTATCGTTTAATAATATTTTGGTTGTTTCACATTAATATGTACAGTTAGCTAACGTTTCCACACATTTCAGTTCTTTCCTTTGACTATGAAAGCTACAGAGTTGAAGTAAATAGATATTAGCATAGCAGCCTTTTCTCGTGGTGGATACGTATGACTCACCCGGTTAACATTTGCAGTGATGACGTAATGAGCGTTTTATACGGAGCGTCGAATGGAAGTCAGTGAGTGAGAGAGAGAGAGAGAAAGAGAGAGAGAGAGAGAGTAACAGACCGATTTGCGTGGTTTAAAACTTTTTAAGTTTGCTCATGAGTGAGCACTGAGTGGAGTTAGTTGAGTGGAATAACTATGAAGTTACTAACTTGGGGTTTTTGGAGCCGTCAGTTGCAAAATGCACAAGTGAAAACGGGGTATGACGATAGGGAAGCCTTCATTTCACAGACGAGAGAGCCACACCCGAAGTTCCCCGAAGTTCATGCTCGCTTTTTTTTTTCCCCCTGTTCTATCTCATTGTATAAACCGGTGTGGCTTTAAATTTTGCGGTCGATTAGGATAGATTAGCTACATCATAAATACTTAAAAACATTGTGGATGGTTGGTTATATTAGGTAAGTATAGTTACATTAAAAAATACTGTAAAATAATTTTATGGTTGCTTAGCAAATAACTTTTTTAATATGTAGCTATCCAGGGCTAGGAAACCGTTTACGTGGTTTCACGGTATCTTTAATGTAGCTATCCTAACCAAATCAACCGTCCACAATGTTTTAAAGTATTTATAATGTAGCTAACCTAACCTAATTGACCATTAGTTATCATGAGTTTCAAAGAAGAAAAAAAAACCGAAGATGCACGATCGGGGAGTTTGGCTCTCTCGTCTGTTGAAAAGAAGGTTCCCGTGTCGAAGGGAAGATAGAAAACAAGCGAAATCGCCCGAGCAGAAGCCGTTAAAAATGCAGAGAGGTGTGGTAGGTGTGGAACGAGGCACGAAGCGGCCGAGAGAAATGAGCCAGTGGGGCAAAACGAGCCCCGAACGAGGCGTGAAATTTGAACTCGAGCGAGCCTCAGCCGTCCGCCTCGCGAGAAGCGACGGGGGGTGCAGAAGGTTGTTCGGTGATGGACGTTGATGCGCTCTCTGACGATTCTGGTGTTCTTCGGTTTCACGTCAAAAAAAATAAACAAAATCATCAATTTGGTTAAATTATTGACGTGACAACGTCTAATAAATCGATGAACGCCAGCTGCACGCACGAAAAAGGATGACTCATTGTCCCGTTACGCACATTTTCCCGTTACGCTCATTGCACGCTTGCGCCGCATCTATCTCTCTTCCACTCGATTGGAACAACCATCGATTTAGACTTTTTCGAGGCACATTAAACTTGAAACACTCCCATTCGTTTCCTACTTTTCCTATCATCGTCCTATCCTTAACAGCATAACACAGATTGGAAGAAGTTAAATAGCAAACATGTATAAAAGTTATAGTTAAAATAATCTGTTCGTTAAAGTAATAAACATATTTTAATTAATGAGTGCAAATAAAAGTAAATTTATCAATTAAATTGTAGATTTCATTTCACTCCTTATTTGTATCCATACAAAATAGGCCTAGTGATAATTCAATAAAAATGATTCAATTTTATTCATAAAAGTATGCAATCATTTCATCAATTTTTTTATGACGTCACGCTAAACTATCGTCCGTAAACAGACTTTACAGACAACCAATTTTTTTTAATTTACGTCTCACACAACATTCCCGTTCAGTGCAACGGTAATTCACGAAACTGACTCCTGGCGGCTGTATTCCAAAATACAGCCTACCCAGAACGTTTTTTTTTTGGTAAAGATTTTGATTTGAAGAGATTTTTTCCCCCTTCAAAATTTTGGCTGGGCAGAGATGAATTCATATCTCCCCAAGCTGTTACAACTCTTTTTTTTAGTTGCGTATCAATAAGTGAAGCCACCTAAGGAGAATACCTGATTCTTTCATGCCGCCGACTACACGTGTCTTTAAATATCAATAGTGTAAAGTAACGGAACTCATAAAATGTCCTAATCTAGTTTTCAATGACATGATTCAGAAACTGTGTTATTTATTTTTTTTTTATTTGTGTCTTTATTGGAGGCGAAGAAAAGGAAATACAGTAGGAAGCTTTAACTAAATGTTCAAAGATAAAATGCAACCATTAAAAAATTTAACCGAAAGAGCTATTTTACAGGTAACAAAAAGAAAACAAGATGACGATAAGTAGTATTACCTTGAGACCAGTCATTCACCGATACACACGCAGATTCAAGCAGTATGTATAAGTCATCATCGTGAGAAGGTTTTCCAAAGATCTATTTGTTTTTTCCAGTCTGTGTTTGGAATTAGCTAGGTGTTGGGAGATCACACAATGCGGGGACCGGCGCCGCTCGTGTGCGTGGTGGAAATACGCGGCATAGCTCGATTGCAGTGTTGCCAAGGTGACCTTGGACGTGACCTTGGGCGGCAGCGAGGCAAACAGGAAGTCGCGGCTGGCGAGATCCCAAACCGAGCCAACTACGGCTCTCTCTGCGGCCTCTACCTCGGCGACACTCTACCAGAAGCTGCTTCTACCTCGGCGGCACTCTACCACAAGCCGCCTCTACCTCCAGAGGTCATAGGGAGATCCGTGAAGAGACCGAGGTATGCGCTCGCCGAGGCCCTCTCGCGGCTGACCATCACGTAGGACAGCACCACCGAAATAGTAGCAGTGCAGGGTGGTCCCTCTTATTGGTAAAGGATCCCCGTTGAGGTTTTCTCTGCGGCTCTGGACCACGATTGGTGCCGGCTTCGTACTTGGCAGTGGTGCCCTCATCGCTTGGGGCAAGCTTGGAGTTGGGGTTCCCTAGCCTCGCGAAAAGCTGACGTAGCGAGCCGCGAAACATCTTCGGTACTAGCTTTGAATATATATGCTGTATAGAAGTCGCCAGCCCAGGTTAAAATTTCAAATACGGTTTTGAGGTAGTTGGTTAATTCACCGCCGCAATCGCCACCATCTCTAGGGCATCGACTTGTGGTGGTCCCTAGCGGACAAGTGTCCAACTCTTCAAACACCCCTTCCCCCTCCCCTTGAACGACCTTGAGCTGCAGTGAATGATAGATGGGGGGTGCGGGGAATGACAGCGGGTGACAGCGCTGCGCTCTAACGTGTAAATATCAACTAAGACGATACAGGGCGTTACGGCAGCGCACTGCAGCGGTGAAGTTCCCAAGCTGCTCATCATACGCTTCTGAAAAACGTAGAGTAAATCCTATCCACTCGTGACTTCTATACAGTATATATATTCAAAGGTACTAGCCTGGTAAGCTAGCAGAGGTTTGGATAGAACCTCCACCGGACCGCGGGTTCACCGGGTGTTTTGAGGGGTCCCAGTATGATGTGGGAGATCGGGGTAGACACCAGCAACGCTGATAAGGTCGAGGATCTTTGGACACAGCCAAATGTCTGGTTAGCCAATTTCCGATTGAGTGCACGGCGTGAACCGTTACCCACGCCCATGGGGAAAACACTGGTCTGAAAAGGCAACTTAAAACAATTATTGTATTCATATAAGGTACGTGGAGCATGTCAGTTCTGGGGAGCAAAATGAGTAATTAATAATGCAAATTAGGTAATTAATATGCTAATTGGCTAGTTAAACCCTTTCTGATAATTGGCCAATTAACGCTTTTGACGGGTCAAAGTCTAATAAATCGATGAACGTCTGCTGTACGCACGAAAAAGTGTCCCGTTACGCACATTGTTCCGTTACGCTGTGTTCCGTTACGCTGTCGGCGAGTGCAGTAATAATAGGTTATGTTACATTTGACTAAAAAATTATGATGATCCATATACTTGATGATGATATTTGATTACACTTTATTTATATGAAAACTTGTTCATTATTATATTTAAACTTTATAGCTAAACGCCAGTTTTTAAAATTAATTACAAGTTATCTACACGTGAACTATTTCGTCGACTGTTTATAAAGTGAAGTGAAAAGTTAATGTGGTATTCATTGCTTATTACAACAACAATTTCGGTAATAAAGGTTAATTATTGTTGCATTTAAAAAATCTTATTACTAGTATAATTTCAAGTATTTATTCTTTTATTATCAAAAAAATGATTCAAATTTATTCATAAAAGTATGCAATCATTTCATCAATGTTTTGTTATGACGTCACGTTAAACAATCGTCCGTAAACCGATTTTACAACAACCAAGTTTTTATGGTAAAAAATCTCCCCTGATTTGTTGGTACGAAATACCTCAAATTAAAGTATCTCGAAAAACCGGGACATAAGAAACCCCGGAGGGCTCTACTTTTCACACCACCCCCCTTCTCTATCCCTGCGACTTTATTTCCCTAACCTAGTTAAAAAATTAAATGTATTTGGGGAGGGGGTCTGTGTTAGGGAAGACTCTGTGTGCGTTCCAGTCCAAAGTCTGGTGGCATACAACGTGGACTTTGTTCGGGGATTGGCCAGCCACAATTCATGCATTTAATAATTGAAATTCGTTTATATTTAAAGTACACTTATTTCGTTATAAAGAGGATCTTTTGATGCTTTTTCGTGTAATTTTACTTCATTTTATTTATTTAATTACATTTGGGTTTCAATCATTTTATTTGTCTTTTATTAAGTGTTATATGTTTGATGTATCAGGTTTCCGACTCATTTCGGTACATGTGAATTTATTTCATTTCCATTTGCATCGTTTCAGATTATTTCCGTTATTTAATACTAATATGTTCAAATATATAACATTTCCACACATTTCAGTTCTTTCCTTTGATTCATTTCGTTACAATTCAAGCATTTATTCATTGAAATTCTATCTCGTGTCTGGACAGCATCTAGGCCAAGTGCAAACCGACACGAACACGAGGGAGAAACCTGGGCTCATTCGCGCGGGGTTGAGCAGCGGGCATCGGGCAGATAAGCAGTTACCTAGTGATAACATACTTAGATTTAGGTACAGGCTGGCTGGGGCAGCCCGGCGGGAAACGACGAAAGTCGCCCCCCGAAACAGCCGATGCCACCCAATGAAACGCGGAACAGCAATGTCCAATTTCCCGCCCTTTTTTCTCAGCAGTTCATTTCCACTCCGTACAACTCTTCTTCCGGAACCATCCTTCTGTTTCCCCGTAACCAACCTGCTTGTTTGTAATGCATGAAACTTTTGCACCCCCGCGTGTGAGTGCCCAGGGTTTTTTTCCCCTGTTGTCTATGCAGGTTTTACCTGGGCCCAACTTGTCTAGTTTTTAGTCTAGTATAGTTAGTCATGGCCAAAACGTTACCATGGCTGGCAAATCCTCTTCTATCACACGATGCATGCTACCTCTCCCTGCATGGCTAACACCCTGCATGATTAGAGCGTATGGGCTTCGGCCTGAGACGCACTTAGTCTCCCTCCCTAACCCGGAACCCTATCCAAATACACATAGTTTTTTTTTTAGTTACATAGAAAAACAACAGATTGCCTTGTAGAATATTTCATTAATGTGTGTAAATGTTGTGGCTGGAGCAGTGAAGAATGGTTTATTTTTGCTGTTCTTGTAATTTGTTTTGACAGTGCAAGTCGATGCTTACCCGCCGTGGTCGCGTGGTATTTGACGAGCCGCAAGCCCGGTGTTTTGTTAAGGCGGTCTCACTACAATAAGGGCTCTGCTAATCATTTGATCTGTTTGTTCGCAGTTACTTTCGACTTCTGTCACGAGCCAAGGCTCTGAAAATCAAATGAGCTTCGTTATGATATTCTGTATTTAATCTGATGTCATTAAGGGTATGTGTTTCCGGATGAACAAATGTGTAACACACTGCACACCTCTGTTTTACATTTCATCCCTTGTGCCCTTCGCGTTAAGACACGATAGGTTACAAGGTTAGGGGAGGAAATAAAAACACGTACATCATTTCCAACTCGAATTAATAATTTTATAATATGCGTGTGTGTTTGTTTGCGTATTTTAACACTTGGTTCAGCTTTTTTTTTGTTTTTTTTTCGGGATCACACAAAAAAAAAAAAAAAATAAGGTTTGTTGCATGCTTTTACGATAAGGCCAATTGGTAAGATAAAAACCTCTTCCGGGAGTGGAAAAGAAGGTGAATTTGATTTCCACAGTTAAGATATCTTATCTGCGGAGCTAATCGAGCCGAAGTGAAGATATCGGCTATGAATGATGTAAACAGCCTAGTGTGAGCTCTCAGGCGGGTCTTGCAGTCGTATACGCGATAGCGGGTTGCTATAGTGCTATAGAGATCCTGCCTCTTCTTAGGATACTACTCTCTGACGAGAAGCCTTAAGCCCCCCCCCCCCCTTCCTTGTCAACCCGGGCACACACACGGTGCGCAGAGCTTCAAGGAAAACAACGCGAGATTTGAAAACTAGCTACTCAACCTATCCGAGTGGGGTCTGTTCAAGAAGCGCGTTTAAGAGTTGGCTGAGGGCCGATAAGTAGTTTAGTTTCCGGATTTTTTTTTTAACTACACTAGTGTAAAATGGTTACGGTGAATATATATATGGTGTTCAAATAAAAAAAAAATTGCGTATTTTATATTTTGTATGGAAAATATTACCTGTTACGTACACGTATTAACGCAAAACACACGGCCGTGTCCATGACACAGCCACACACCTGTTTTTTTTTCCCCAGTGAGCATGTGCTCGGTGGGTAGAAGCGAGTGGGCGAGTGAGTGAGTTGGCAAGTGGGTGAGTTGGCAAGTGAACGAGTTGGCGAGTGAGCGAGTTGGCGAGTGAACGAGTTGGCAAGTGAACGAGTTGGCGAGTGGGTGAGTGAGCGAGTTGGCCAGTGGGTGAGTGGGCAAGTGAACGAGTGAACGAGTTGGTGAGTGGGTGAATGGGCAAGTGAACGAGTGAACGAGGTAGCGAGTTGGCGAGCGATAGCGGTCGCACTGAGCGGGGAGCGGGCCCAGCCGAGCGGTGCGCCGAGGCGACGGGGCGGGTCACGTGATGCCTGGCGCGACCTCCGCACCCCCTCCCCCCTCCCCCACGGTTAGAGGCTCACGTGATCACAGGCGGCAAGGCGTCAGTTCTTCCAAACGACGGATAAACGGCGCCATTAGGTCGTTTAGAGGCGGCGCCTGTCTTCCTGCGCTGGCGTCACGTGGCGGGCGCGTGGAAAACTACCTGCGGGCAGACGTCACTGCACGGAGCCACGTGTCACGTGTCACGTGACGTCACTTGGCCCGCCCATGCCCCGGCGCACACTGGTCCCAAATCCTAAAAAGCTGGCCAAAAGACAATGCCTTTATCAGCTTCGATGAAAATTCGTATCTGGGGGTTTTAAAGGTCACTGATTATAAATCCAAAGTAGAATTAAGAAAAAAAATCAAAATGGCGACTATATCATAGCGCTGACACGAATCATATAATAAAAATAATAGTGAACGTTATATAGACAAAAAAAATTCTGGAAAACGTCACTCTCTGGACAAGAAATTCAGTGTGTAAGAGTTTCAAAGGTTGCTGATAACGAAAATGAACTTAAAACTAATAAAATGCATTTGATAACTATGATAATTAATCAAATAAATGCAAACTGTAATACTTTAAATATTAAGGTCGAAAGCCTGCAAAAAAACGTCTTCCATGTTTTTGATTCGGTCACATTTTCGCGAAAAATCTTCTCTGAATCTTTTAATGTAGCCTACTTGCTACACGACTCTTGAGCTTCTTCAGACATTTGTCCGATAGGAATAATCAAAGAGTCTATAATTTTTTGACCGTGAATAAGAATTGTATGGACTGTTGTAGGCATAAAACACCATGGATAGAGTTCGACAAATTTACATGTATCTTCAGTGCAGTTCTGAAAGTTTTGTACATTGATTTCAAAACCACAAGAAATTGCTTGCAGTATAACATGAAATCGCTTTATCGATTCTTCATCAATTCCCGTTATTGAAGCTGAAATATTAGAATTTTCGAAAAAAAAAAAAAACGCCGCGGCGTTCTGATTCCCGAAACACATGACGCGTCATCACACACAGAATATTACCAGTTGCACTTTTACACTTTTGATAGTCATCAATAGGACATGTAAACACAGAATCTTGTAGGTATAAAATCATGTTTCTGGTTGGCAGATTGAACGCGCGGAAGACGTCTGATGAATAAGGACTTCTGGCTTGCATCATCTGCGGGCAGGGAAGCCTAAGATGTGCATCAAGTTCTGTCCCTGCCCGAACACGCCCGAATATTCACCTTCGGCCAACCTCGGGGTTTATTTATATATACATTTATATTTCGCTGACTGGCGGCGGAGTGAGTGGTCAGTGCAACCACTCACCACCAGGGGCGCTTGCGTCCCTGGTCACTAAATACAGTACTGGACAATTAGCAAGGCGGACCACGAGTCCAAGTGCCCAACCCCCGCATGGTAGACTCTTTTCTACTCTGACCAACACTTCATCCAGACCATCCTCTGTCTCCTGTAAATTCCTACACGTAATGCATGCCAATTTGCATCCCGCATGAATGTGCCCAGGGTTTTCCCTGTGTCTACGCAGGTTTTACCTGGGCCCAACCTATCTCTAGTTGTAGTCTAGATTTAAGAGTGAGGGGAGTTAGTCATGGCGCCAATCGCTGCCATGGCTGGCCAATCCCCTCCTAGCACATGATGCATGCGACCCTCTCCCTGCATGGCTAATCCCAGCATGACTAGGCGTATAGGCTTCGGCCTGAGACGCACCTAGGTCCCTCCCTAACCCGGACCCCTCCAAAATACACTTAGTTTTAGTTAGGTTAGGAAAAAAAAATCATTTATATTTCTCTGTTTATTTTAATGCAGCTATACTAAATACTAACTAACCGTCCATAGTGTTTTAAAGTGTTTTAATGTAGCTAACCGTAACCGACCACTTTATAATATTTGAATTCATTTTTTCCTTGCGCAAAAATTAAAACAAATCCCGAGGTCGGCCGAAGGTGAATTGTTCGGGCGTGTTCGGGCAGGGACAGAACTTAATGTGCATCTTGGGCTTCTCTGTGCGGGTATCCTCCATGACGGACAGTTGCCGACTCCTCAGGGGAGTTTGTGCCGATGAACTCCTGAGCGGCAGCGACGAGGGAGTGTTTGTGCTCCATTCGGGGGGAGGGGGGGCGATGGAGCACTGACGCACGTGCGACCACGAGCACCTGGTACATCGCTCGCCCGGCACGTGGCACGTGGCACGCTCCGCACGTGCTCGACCCAGAGATCAGAGAAAGTTACAGATGGAGCAATAAGCTCTGAGCACTGTTTGGCCAGTGTGTTCACGCGAGAAGATGGCGGCCATTTGTTTATATAGAATATATTGAAATGTAGTTTACTACAAGCTCTTGTAACACAACCATTTTTTCCTAGAGTCAACAGTCTTTATTTGTTTAATATTCATGCACTTTTCCACCACCATACATACATACGAGTTTCGTATTTTTAAGGAAAAATAACTTTATTCATGTAAAACTTGAGCTACAATTTTGTGACTAACGGAAAAAAAAAGTTTTGATTAGCGAAACGTAGTTTTCGTGTCATTATGTTTTAACTGTAGCTTAAGTGATTTAATTGTAAAAAAAGATAATGAAACACTCATATTTTAATCAGTAATTTCATTAGCAATATAAACATTTAGTTATACTCGAACTGAATTAAACATTTTCCACAATTAAGATAAAATTAATATAATCTGGTAATGAGTACGTACACATTTTGAATGAGAGAGAAAAAGCAATTTTAGTGTACTCTCTCTCCCTCCCTCTCTCTCTATACGGCTGAACATCCTCCCCTCTTCCCTTCTTTATGTAAGTGAAACGAGAGAAGTATAGAACATGAAGATAACACGGTTTTTATCAACGTTGAGCATCTTGGCCCAGGCGAGGCTATTAGCACGCAGAAACCCCAGGTATTCCCGAGTTTGTACGTGCGAGGTAAGACTCCGGTACTTCCTTTTCTTTTTTAATTGCATAACACGTAATTGGAACGCATTTAAAAGATTTACAACTATAAGATAAACAACTATGTTTAATAGTTACCTGTAATGATTTGTGATTCAGCTTTACTTGGTACTTTTAGTAATATGTGCAATGAACGACTCTTTATACATCCTGCCACAACTCATCGTTGTTTTCAACTGAACGACAAAACTTTTAATAACTAATAAATGACTTAAAAAAAAATATTATTTCTTATTATACCTAAAGATCGTAAAAAAATATTCCAAGTATTTTGTGTTTAATACAATATTAATTGGGTGAACATTGATAGAAAAGGATGGGTGGATGAATGAATAGTTCATTATGTATCGACGTGCAACTGGATTATTTGGCAGGCAAGCGTTATTGGTAGAGACCTGCAAAATTCGCGGATTCATTCGGTGATAGGCTAGAATTGAAAAACATATACCTCTTAGATAATTTTGCTACTGTTCATCTGGACGAATCTCAACCAGTCATTAACCCTCAACCAAAGAAGGATCGAATCACAGACAAACCAGCTGAGACGACTTACAAGTCGGCAGCCAATGAACTTGCGTTATTTTCCCGAGTGTACAGGGGTATGTGCAGTCTATCCTGAAGGCCATCGAAACCGCGAATTTTGCAGGTCTCTAGTTATTGGTGATGCGGATCGAACACGTGGGCGACGAGAGCGCCTGCAGGGTATGCGACCCGGAGGACGCACGTGTGCGCAGGTGTGCCTGAGCCTCGGCCGGCAGGCGCGCGGTCCCTGGCGACGGGGGATGGAAGACTGCCATACCGGAAGACTACCATAATGACAGTATTCCGCCTGGCCTCTTCGAAAAAAAAGGCGGAAAAGTACCATAACGGAAATCTGCCATAAATCCAAAGGACGAGAGGGAATTCTGCCATATTTTATTCGTACACCCTCCATGGAATGAGTGCAGCTGCATTGTCCTCCAAGTAGTGTATAGAATACTCGGTAGGTAGCGCTGTCAACCCTCTAGCTGTTTCTCAGGTTAACTTTAATGAGTACAGATAGCGCTTCAGACAGTGATAGTTGCAATAACAAATCATATCCAGATCGTGAACGGGAAGAAAGAAATGTTTCCAAAAATGTTCTTATTACGACAATTAAAAAAAAAAAAATACATATGGTACCTAGTATTCCATTCTGCCAAAATTTCTTATAAATTCTACGGAATGAGGAAAACGGCCTTACTCGTAAAATTGTAGTGTAACTAGCTTCATACAATTTACATTTTTGCACACTGGAATAATTGAAGTAATTGTAGATCATTATTTAAAAATCCAACGCAAATATTCAAGGATTTTCTTATGTAATGTTTTCTGTGACTGAACACAAAAGAACTCAGATGTTAAGGTTTTTAATGTCTATAATAAATTATTTAAAGTGTACAAAATGTTTTTTTTAAGATGCTGAAATGCGAGGGAAATATTTTTGTGTATTGTAGTTTGTTGGCACAGGGCAAGCAGCACAGGCGCTCTAGGGGAGACACAGGCTTGTACATATCGAATGTTGATAGGCTTTGCACAGGCTTGCAGTCTTTCAAAAATAAACTCTGCTAAAATTTAAGTATTCTTTATTTGAGAAAATAAAAATATAACTTTGCGTAGCATATTATCCTGCTTTATTAAAACAGTCAGATCTATTTGAAATTCAGTTTTTGTGCCTTACAGCACCTATAACAACAAAAACACAAGACATACACTGATACACATCAATGCGAAAAAAACACAACACACAGATAGATAAAGAGTGATAAAGTTCATGTTAACCAATTGGTTACTTTGGTTTTCACAAAAATCTTAAACCGAAACTAAAATGGTGTATACAAAATAAATATGTAGATTACAAAAGTTTTATCAATGACTATTTGTAGATTATTCAAAAGTAGTTATGATTTTTTACACATTGTATAGTTACTAATGGTTTTAAAAGTGTCCCTAATTCTGTAATTGCAAGTTGGAATTCTTCATCCAAACCGAGTCATTATGTCTGAACCAACAAAAATGGTAATAAAATGTTTATAAAAAAATTGCATGAATGATCGAACGTCTAATAAATAGAAAATGCAAATAGGTTATACAGGAATGTAGCATATTCAAAATAATTTAAATGCCTGAAATTTTTAAATATTAATTTAAGAACTTTTTATGCATACTTTCAATTCTTTTCTAATTAAAATCTTTGATGCAGATATTTTTTTTTAAATTTAATAAGACCTAAATATCTTCATGTGTTGCTTATAGTATTATCTACATGTTCGTGAAAAAAAAAACTTAGCATCCAATATAACTCGAAGGTCTTAAAAAAGGACACCACGTTTAATGTCATTACTTACTATGTGATAATTCTGATTAATTAAATTAGTTCTTTTGACTAAAGGTTATTCAATAAATGCTATAGTAATTCAGAGACGTTTGTTAACTTGAAAATAAGATCCGGACAGCTGATATATCTTGCTGAATAGTTTCAAAAAAAAATATTTCCCAATTATTTTTTTTCAACAGAATCTTTTATTGATCAATTCTGATTACAGTTGGAATATCAATTATTAAATACTAAAGAGTAGTTGAGATAAACAACTACTTTGCGGAACATCTAATACCATGAAATTGCATTTGCAAATTTGAGTACAAAGCGTCTATTTGTAAGATAATTAAAACATATAAACCACATATTGCTTGACGAGGCCTAAAATTGACAATTTTTTAATCATAAGATTATGTTGGAAAGTATCAAAGCTTTGCTCATGTTGAAATAAATAGAATATTTTTAACAGCTGGATTTATACTGGTACACACACATATATATTAAAAAAGCGTGTGTTAATGACGATATTCCTGTTTGAAAACTACGTGGTTTTACAGAAGTAATATTTTTAGGAATAAAATTCATGTGCCTATAAATATTTTTTCGTCAAAAACTGCTAAAATACTACAAAACAAGGGTTTCTGACTAGAATTTAACCGTCAATAATACTTCAAGAAAATAATTACCGATAAATGATTGAACACACAACCACTCACTGACTGATGCACACTTAATTAAAACATTTTTGTACAAAAGCAAATTTTTTTGTTATGTTTTAAATGTTTGTTTGAGCTTTATTGATAACATGTTGGAATAATCATGCTACAGTTACTAAAAACTAAAACGCTACAAAACTACAAAAAATATTTTTGCAAAACTCCGTTCCTCCGGAGAAACCCCCGGAATGGCCACCGCATGGGAAGCCCAAGAAAAGAAACGGGCAGACACCTGGTTGGTTTTTTCTGTTCCACCCACCGTTTCTTTGGTAGCCTGACTTGTTACAAGGGATTGTATTCCTACCAGAGAAAATGCCACCATTTTGTCTGGGCAATCCGCCTTGGAGGAGCCGGGGCGCGAACCCGGGTCCTACAAGTCACAAGGCAGGCGCTCTACCCCAGAACCAGAGTGGTACAGCGGATACTTGCAGTCTTCTTAACACTGACATGATGTTATTCCACGAGTTTACTGTAGTTTCGTGTGTCAATAACACGTGCAGTACGTGCAGTAACATCTAACCTCGGTAACGTACGAATTTGTGTTCTTATGTTGTTCGTTCAGCATGAACAAACTTACATTCCCGCTGTACAATAATTATATAGAAATATAGACTAGTCGATGGTTAAGTTATTTTGAAATAAATGTTAGATATTAAAAGAGTGTGTTTAGTTAAAATATGCGTGTGCTTACAAGCATGAAGTTATTGTATAAACGTTTTATTTATTTGGTTTTAAAGCCACAGAAAAGTTAACTTTTTACACGCTTTATATTAGCTTCACCTGTATGTTTGTAACCGACTCCTTTGCACTCGATTTTGACCCACTTTAAACGGACGATTTAATCTAAACTTCGTACACTTATCGAGAACCGGTGACAATACACTAATTTTATAAGTTTATCTCATTATCCTGATTAGGATCGACAGGATTAAATAATTTCCTCACCCAGCCTCTGTGTGAGAGCAAGTGAGACAACCGTGCAGTCGGCGCATGCGTACCGTCTACCTACTTTCCAGCTCGAGCACTGGGGTTATTAGTATTATTACAATATATCCTCGATAATTATTGGTTTGTTGGCCGAGCGGATTAAGGCGCGGGTCTTCATTGATTCCAACCTACCGGTTCACCGATCGTAGTTGCTAATTCTGTTCACGGCTAAAAGAAAGAAATTTTTTTTTGTTTTCTTTCCAACAAATTTTGGGATTGGTGCCATAAATCCAACTGTAATTCGTCTGGGACTACGCCAATCCCTCTACTCAAACTAAAAAGTGAAAAATAAATATAGTTAAAAAAAACTAATAAACACGCTTTTAAAGCACATCAAACTAAAAAGTGAAAAAATATTTTTAAAATAAGTTTAAAACAATAATGAATGAAAAATGCTAGTATTATTGTGAAAAAAGCGTGGGGCGCTTTGTTCCATATTTATCGTACATCGAGCGCCCGATGGTAGAGCAGCCGACATGTCATCGGAAGGCTCTGGGTTCGAATCCCAGTCCAGGCTATCCGAATTTTTCTCACGTATTCCATACACTCTCGTTGAGAAGGTCCTTTCCTCATCCTTTCTCAATCCTTATCCTTCCCAAAATTCCTGTTACGTAAATGTGGAACGCTTCACGTAATAATTAATCCGTAACTCCCATTCTTTCCTGCTTCACAGCATTAATTTCGTACAGTATGTAAGACTGGTCGATATCACTTGTTCGTCAATAACCTTATACCATTAAGTCTCACTGTATATATTGATAACGTTAAAATCTTTGAATGGCTTCTAAAATCGAAATTCGACTATAAATACAGTTGTACACATTAATAATTTGTAAAATAATTACAGTTCTTATAATTATCACGGAATTAATAGTAGATTAGAACAAATAACAGTTTAAAAAATTAAAAAAACACGCTTTTATAAATATACCAAACTAAAAAACGCGCTTTTATAGAAAATCCAACTAAAGATAGAAAATAAATTTTAATAAATTTGAATTAAAATTAGTGTATAATAAAAAAATGTATGTTATTTAAAAAAAAGCGTGGGGTGCTTTTTAAGATATTATCAAAATGATAATCCTTCTACTCATATCTGTCAATAAAATAATTATAATTATTGACACCATGCACCTATACTTTTGGCTTTCTTTTGTTTTACCGTGCTTAATATGCGCAGCTAATACTGGAAAGCTATTTAAACAACTGTTTGCAAATAACTAAATATTGGAGGTACGGGGGCAACACGGAGGATAAATGGTAACACTATTTTGTAGTGATAAAGTTATTTTCATGTAAATGAACAAATTAACAAATAGTTAAAGTTACATTAATATTTCTGTTCCATTTACAACGGCAAACAGAATAAATCAACAATGAAACTTAACAGATAACAATTGGAAAAACAACGGCTATACAGAGATGCACAGGTGAACCCAGCGATGCGAAGAAACAGTGATAACAGCACAGACAAACACCGTAAGCAACAGTCGAGCGAGAAAACAGATGTTTTGAAAACTACAACGATGATAGCGCAGACTAACACAGTATAATATTCCTAAGAAAAAAGTTGCGACGTTTCGGGAAAGAGATCTTAAGACACAAACAGACTGATGTTTGTCATGACATAAAGTTTAATTAGTAATGGCGTTTGTCCGAAACTACATCTTGAATTAATTTACGTATTCTTTAAAATGTTGTTTGTCAGTGGAAATTTTATTTTTATTTAATGAACTATACTGAATTTGTTGATATTCACATAGATACTGACTTTCTTTCAAAAGATTTGTGTTTTGTTTGTTTTATGTGTATATTTGTTTAAACTTCTGTTAACAAGGCACAAGTATTAGTGCAGAGAAGATTATTCAAAAAAGGAACTTGTTTCTGTAACAATAAGTGTCAAGAGCGTAGTAAAAAAAAAAGAGGGGGAAAGTAGGGTTGCCAGATTTATTTAGACAAAGAATTTTATCTTACAAATATTTACAATGGCAGGAATTTCAAAAAGTACTAAAGGAATCGTCAACTAACCTAAAAATGTATTTTCAAGCATTATCTTTGTAAAAGAGTTTCCGGAGGAGGGACTGGCTTCTGCCCTCCCCTTCCACAAATACTGTCTACACCCATGGTAAATGTGTAAACAAAGTCACATGTAGTTACACGCACTGGTACACGATATACTCAAAAGACGCGAATTAAAATTTAGGATACCGTAATATTTGATAGTTGTACTTATAATATTAGACGTCAATAATTTTTCAAGACATGTGATGATAGCCTACATGGAGTACTATAGTCTGAAACTATGTACTTGTACTGTTATGCAATAATCGTACACTCACGCCTCTAGCATAAGGAATCACTACGAGGCAATCTGATGATGAGAAAAGATATACTATGGAAGTTTATGGACCGAGTCGTAAGACACTATGTTCGTATTCCAGAGAACATAGGATCAAATCCCGACTGGTAATTGTCATATCATTTTGACGTGAAACGCCCTAAAAAAAATAGCGAAACATATGGGTACCAGAAAAAGTCTGACAAAAAGGTGTGTATCATATTGCTTTAACATTTTTCTAAGTATAAAGGCTTCAGCCTGAGATGCACTTCAAGTCTTCCTTACCTAGACCTCCCAAATAAACTTAGTTTTAATTTAGGTTCGGAAAAACATTCCTGTTCCCACAAGACACGCACGCCGCCCGCTGATACAAGTGATTCTAACAGAAGTGTGGGGTGCCTCTTGATTCACCATGCACCGAGCGAGTCATAGGAACCTAGGTCTCTGGTCTTGCACACACTAAATGCTCCTGTTGGGCGGGTGTGATGACTCGGTGGAATGACCTCAGTAGGTAGCTCTACCCTGATGATGGCGACTGCAACGTCGACCGAAACGTCGGTGATACCTTTGAATATATATACTGTATAGAAGTCGCTAGTGGATAGGATTTACTCTACGTTTTTCAGGAGCGTATGATGAGCAGCTTGGGAACTTCAACCGCTGCAGGGCGCTGCCGTAACGCCATGTATCGTCTTAGGTTGTTATTTACACGTTAGAGCGCAGCACTGTCGCCCGCTGTCATTCCCCCCGCACCCCTCACCTATCATTCACTGCAGCTCAAGGTCGTTCAACGTGAGGGGAGGGGAGAAGGGGTGTTTGAAGAGTTCGACACTTGTCCGCTAGGGACCACCACAAGTCGATGCCCTAGAGATGGTGGCGATTGCGGCGGTGAATTAACCGACTACCTCAAAACCGTATTAGAAATTTTAACCTGGGCTGGCGACTTCTATACAGTATATATATATTCAAAGGTGATACATTCGCCTGGGTCGCGGCTACAGCCCCGGGAGCCCACTCGAAGTCCACTGCACGGACACTTCCTCATTTCGGCCGGTTTAACGGTCCAGTCGTGTCGGACACTGCGAGCGGATACCGGGGGCGCACCACAACGCCGACAGCTAGAAAACTGCTGTGTACCACAACGCCGAATTACCACAACGCCGAAATACACTAACGCCGAAAAAAGTCTTTGCAGGACTGCCACAAAGGTTAGGTAAGGTTAGACTAGGTTAGGTTAGACTAGGTTAGGTTAGGCTACGTTAGGTTAGGCTAGGCTAGGATAGGCCACGTTAAGATAGGTTAGGTTAGGTAAGTTTAGGTTTGATTGTGGTGTTTCGGCGTTAAAGGTACATTTGAGAAACACACATACACAAATTCATTCAGTTGTTATTTCGGCGTCGTGGTACACAGCAGTTTTCCAGCTGTCGGCGTTGTGGTCAATTTTGGCATTTGGCGTTATGGTATTTCGGCGTCGTGGCGACGACGCGCGGATGCCACGCGCACACGGCCCGACCTCTGCGCTGATCGCGGGCTCGTCGTGAAACTGTCGTGAAACTGTCGTGAAACTGTCGTGAGAGCCGGACACGGAAATAATATTAAACATTAGGTAATTTCAAGGCCCCCACAAGGAGGAGGGGGGGGGGGCAGGGTGGACATCTGGAACCACCAGGGCCCGAACCCAGCCCTGTTTATTTTTATCTCAGCGTGTGAAATAAACATAATTACTAACTATGGTTATTTTAAAGTAAAATAATTTCATAAATAAAGTTTAGTTGGGACTTACAAAATAGTAACCATAAATATACCCTGTATTTTCAGGTTAAATAACATTCTAAAAAGAGTGTAGGTAAAAAAAAAAAATGGTTGTCTGTAAAGTCGATTTACGGACGATAGTTTAACGTGACAACGTCATAACAAAACATTGATGACATGATTGCATACTTAATGAATAAAATTTAATCATTTTTATTTTAATAATACAAGAATAAATACTTGAAATTATACTAGTAATCAGATTTTTAAAATGCAAGAATAATTAACTTTTATTGCCGAAATTGTTGATGTAATAAGCAATTAAAAACACATTAACTTTTCACTTCACTTTATAAACAGTCGAGTGGAAGAGAGATAGATGCTGCGCAAACGTACAATGAGCGTAACGGGAAACAGCGTAACGGAACAATGTGCGTAAAGGGACACAGCGTAACGGAACAATGTGCGTAACGGGACACTTTTTCGTGCGTGCAGCCGGCGTTCACCGATTTATTAGACGTTGTCACGTCAAAAAGAACCATGCAGTTATAATGTAGCACGTGACTGTAAAATAAAAAA